>NC_134688.1:479769063-479812804 GCF_050947455.1 Rhinoderma darwinii
GTGAGGTGATATAATGGTGAGGTGATTGTATAGTGTGAGATGATATAATTGTGAGATGATTGTATAGTGTGAGGTGATATAATGATGAGGTGATTGTATAGTGTGCGGTGATATAATGGTGAGGTGATTGTATAGTGTGAGGTGATATAATGGTGAGGTGATTGTATAGTGTGAGGTGATATAATGGTGAGGTGATTGTATAGTGTGAGGTGATATAATGGTGAGGTGATTGTATAGTGTGAGGTGATTGATTGTATAGTGTGAGGTGATCTAATGGTGAGGTGATTGTACAGTGATGAGATGATATAATGGTAAGGTGATTGTATAATGTGAGGTGATATAATGGTGAGGTGATTGTATAGTGTGAGATGATATAATGGTGAGGTGATTGTATAGTGTGAGGTGATATAATGGTGAGGTGATTGTATAGTGTGAGATGATATAATGGTGAGGTGATTGTATAGTGTGAGGTGATATAATGGTGAGGTGATTGTATAGTGTGAGATGATATAATGGTGAGGTGATTGTACAGTGTGAGGTGATTGTATAGTGTGAGGTGATATAATGGTGAGGTGATTGTATAGTGTGAGATGATATAATGGTGAGGTGATTGTATAGTGTGAGGTGATATAATGGTGAGGTGATTGTATAGTGTGCGGTGATATAATGGTGAGGTGATTGTACAGTGTGAGATGATATAATGGTAAGGTGATTGTATAATGTGAGGTGATATAATGGTGAGGTGATTGTATAGTGTGAGATGATATAATGGTGAGGTGATAGCATAGTGTGAGGTGATATAATGGTGAGATGATTGTATAGTGTGAGGTGATATAATGGTGAGGTGATATAATGGTGAGGTGATGTATAGTGTGAGATGATAGAATGGTGAGGTGATTGTATAGTGTGAGGTGATATAATGGTGAGATGATTGTACAGTGTGAGATGATATAATGGTGAGGTGATTGTATAGTGTGAGATGATATAATGGTGAGGTGATTGTATAGTGTGAGATGATATAATGGTGAGGTGATTGCATAGTGTGAAGGTGATATAATGGTGAGATGATTGTATAGGTGAGGTGATATAATGGTGAGGTGATTATATAGTGTGAGGTGATATAATAGTGAGGTGATTGTATAGTGTGAGATGATATAATTGTGAGGTGATTGTATAGTGTGAGATGATATAATGGTGATGTAAAGGATCTGCCAGGCACAGCTGGTTATCGCCATAGGTAATCAGTCGGCACTGAGTCTATGTGTCTGAGACTGACTTCAGCTTCCACCACTCAGGCTGGCAGGCTTAGGAGTGGGAGAGCCTATCGCAGCCTGGCCAGACTCAGCTAGCTCCCGCCCTCTGTCTATTTATACCTGCCTTTCCTGTTCCTCCAGTGCTTGTGATTCTTCTCGTGTGGTTTCCTGGCCCAGCTACAGCTCCTGACTATTTGATCCTGCTCCATACTGACCCTGGCTTACTGACTACTCTTCTGCTCTGCGTTTGGTACCTCGTACACTCCTGGTTTGACTCGGCTCGTTCACCTCTCTTGTTGCTCACGTTGATGCCGTGGGCAACTGTCCCATTTCCCTTAGCTTTGTGTACCCTTGTCTGTTTCGTGCACTTACTGAGCGTAGGGACCGCCGCCCAGTTGTACCCCGTCGCCTAGGGCGGGTCGTTGCAAGTAGGCAGGGACAGAGTTGCGGGTAGATTAGGGCTCACTTGTCCATTTCCCTACCCCTATCATTACATAATCACAAGCCCGTTACCTAGTCTACCCTTGTCCCTGTGTCTACTATGGACCCCCTTGAGACCCTGGCCCAGCAAATGCAGGGTCTCTCCCTACAGGTCCAGACCCTGGCTCAGAGGGTCAACCAGCCTGACACTACCATGGTAGTGCCCCTCACCGCACCCCTTGAACCCCACCTCAAGTTGCCTGATCGGTTCTCAGGGGACCGGAGGACTTTTCTCTCTTTTCGGGAGAGTTGTAGGCTTTACTTTCGCTTAAAGCCTCACTCCTCAGGTTCTGAGAGCCAGCGGGTGGGTATAATTATGTCCCGACTCCAGGAAGAGCCCCAAGAGTGGGCCTTCTCCTTGGCTCCTGACGCTCCTGAACTTTCCTCCGTTGATTGTTTCTTTTCTGCTCTCGGACTCATTTATGACGAGACTGACAGGACTGCCTTTGCCGAGAGTCAGCTGGTGACCTTACGTCAGGGTAAGAGACCTGTTGAGGAGTATTGTTCTGACTTTAGGAAGTGGTGCGTAGCTTCTCGGTGGAATGACCCTGCCTTAAGGTGCAAGTTTAGGTTGGGTCTGTCGAACCCCCTGAAGGACCTGCTAGTTAGCTATCCCTCTTCTGACTCCTAGACCAGGTTATGGCTTTAGCGGTACGACTTGACCGACGTCTCAGGGAACGACAACTCGAACGTTTTTGTGTTTTCCCCTCTGACTCCCCCATGATGCCTCCCGAGGTCCCGTTGCTTCGCTCTTCCACGGAAGACTCGGAGGTACCTATGCAACTCGGGGGCTCCGTGTCCCCCCGACAACGTAGAGAGTTCCGCAGGAAGAATGGTCTCTGCTTCTATTGTGGGGATGACAAGCATCAAGTGAACACCTGTCCTAGGCGTAAGAATAAGCAGCCGGAAAACTTCCGTGCCTAAGTGATCATCGGGGAGGTCAATTGGGCGCACAGGTATTTCCCGTAAATATGAAACGTAATAAAATCTTGCTTCCCTTTCGGGTCTCTTTTGGTGGTAGGTCTGCTACCGGCAGTGCCTTCGTGGATTCAGGGTCTTCTACTAATATCATGTCTGTGGAATTTGCTATGTCTCTTGCTATGCCTTTGATTGATTTGCCTAAACCTGTTCTAGTAGTGGGTATCGACTCCACTCCTCTTGCTAATGGTTATTTTACACAGCATACCCCTGTTTTTGAACTCCTTGTTGGCTCCATGCATTTGGAGCAGTGCTCTGTACTGTTGATGCAGGGATTATCGTCCGATTTGGTTTTAGGCCTTCCCTGGTTGCAGTTGCATAATCCCACGTTTGACTGGAATACTGGGGAGCTTACCAAATGGGGTAATGAATGCTTGACGTCATGTTTTTCTATTAATTCTATTTCTCCCCCTGAGGTGGTGAACACGCTACCTGAGTTTGTGCAGGACTTCGCTGATGTTTTCTCTAAGGAGGCCTCCGAAGTGTTAACTCCTCATAGAGAATACGATTGCGCTATCGATTTGGTACCAGGAGCTAAGCTCCCTAAGGGTAGGATATTTAATCTTTCTTGTTCCGAACGTGAAGCCATGAGAGAGTATATCCAGGAATGCCTGGCCAAGGGTTACATTCGCCCCTCTACTTCTCCGGTAGGTGCTGGCTTCTTCTTCGTAGGGAAGAAGGATGGTGGTCTTAGGCCATGCATTGACTACTGTAACTTGAATAAGGTCACTGTAAGGAACCAGTATCCCCTTCCTTTGATTCCTGATCTCTTTAATCAGGTTCAGGGGGCCCAATGGTTCTCTAAGTTTGATCTACGGGGGGCGTATAACCTTATCCGCATCAAAGAGGGGGATGAGTGGAAGACTGCGTTTAACACGCCCGAAGGTCATTTCGAATACCTCGTCATGCCCTTTGGGTTGTGTAATGCTCCTGCGGTCTTCCAGAATTTCATAAATGAAATTTTAAGGGATTACCTGGGGGTTTTTCTTGTAGTGTACCTTGATGACATACTGGTGTTTTCCAAGGACCTGTCCTCCCACATTGAGCATGTCAGGAAGGTGCTCCAGGTCCTTCGGGAAAACAAACGGTTTGCGAAAACCGAAAAATGTGTGTTTGGGGTACAGGAGATACCATTTTTGGGTCAAATCCTCCTCATGAATTCCGCATGGACCCCGCCAAGGTCCAGGCTGTGGCGGAATGGGTCCAACCTGCCTACCTGAAGGCGTTAGTGTTTCTTGGGGTTCGCTAATTATTACAGGAGATTTATTGCTAACTTCTCGGTCATCGCTAAGCCTCTTACGGACCTCACTCGCAAAGGTGCTGATCTCCTCCACTGGCCTCCTGAGGCTGTCCAGGCTTTTGAGGTCCTTAAAAAGTGCTTTATCTCGGCCCCAGTGCTGGTTCAGCCCAACCAAATGGAGCCATTTATCGTGGAAGTTGACGCATCCGAGGTGGGAGTGGGGGCTGTCTTGTCCCAGGGTACCAGGTCCCTCACCCATCTCCGTCCCTGTGCCTACTTCTCCAGGATGTTTTCGCCCACTGAGAGTAACTATGATATTGGCAACCGCGAACTCTTAGCCATTAAATGGGCATTTGAAGAGTGGCGCCACTTCCTGGAGGGGGCTAGGCACCAGGTAACGGTCCTTACCGACCACAAGAATCTGGTTTTCCTAGAATCTGGCCGGAGGCTAAACCCGAGACAAGCCCTATGGGCGCTATTTTTTACCAGATTCAACTTTTTGCTTACCTATAGGGCTGGGTCTAAAAATATTAAGGCCGATGCACTGTCTCGTAGCTTCATGGCCAGCCCCCCTTCGGAGGAAGATCCTGCTTGTATTCTGCCTCCTAGTATAATCATTTCTTCTATTGATTCTGATTTAGCCTCAGAAATCGCGGCTGATCAAGGTTCAGCTCCCGGGAACCTTCCTGAGGGCAAGCTGTTTGTTCCCCTGCAATTCCGGCTAAGGGTACTTAGGGAAAGCCATGACTCCGCACTATCTGGTCATCCAGGCGTCCTGGGTACCAAACACCTCATTGCCAGAAACTATTGGTGGCCTGGGTTGCCTAAAGACGTTAAGGCCTACGTTGCCGCTTGTGAGGTTTGTTCTAGATCCAAGACTCCCAGGTCCCGACCAGCGGGCTTACTACGTTCTTTGCCCATTCCCCAGAGACCTTGGACCCATATCTCCATGGATTTTATCACCGATTTGCCTCCATCTCAAGGCAAGTCGGTGGTGTGGGTTGTAGTAGACCGCTTCAGTAAGATGTGCCACTTTGTGCCCCTCAAGAAACTACACAATGCCAAGACGTTAGCTACCTTGTTTGTCAAACACATCCTGCGTCTCCATGGGGTCCCTGTCAATATTGTTTCGGACAGAGGGGTACAATTTGTTTCATTGTTTTGGAGAGCCTTCTGTAAAAAGTTGGAGATTGATCTGTCCTTCTCCTCTGCCTTCCATCCTGAAACTAATGGCCAAACTGAGAGGACTAATCAATCTCTAGAACAATATTTAAGGTGTTTTATCTCTGACTGTCAATATGATTGGGTCTCATTCATTCCCCTCGCCGTATTTTCCCTCAATAACCGGGTCAGTAACTCGTCAGGGGTCTCCCCCTTTTTCTGTAATTTTGGGTTTAATCCACGGTTCTCCTCCATTTCACCTGGTAGTTCCAACAATCCCGAGGTAGAGGTCGTTCATCGGGAACTGTGCACAGTCTGGGCCCAGGTTCAGAAGAGCCTAGAGGCGTCCCAGAGCGTACAAAAAACTCAGGCTGATAGAAGACGTTCTGCTAACCCCTTGTTTATGGTCGGGGATCTGGTGTAGTTATCGTCTAGGAACTTACGCCTTAAGGTCCCGTCCAAGAAATTTGCTCCCCGGTTTATTGGGCCATATAAGGTCATTGAAGTCCTCAATCCTGTCTTCTTCCGACTGGAGTTGCCCCCATCTTTTCGAATACACGTGTTTCATGCCTCCCTCCTTAAACGCTGCTCCCCGTCCTTGGCTCCCTCGAGGAGACCTCCTGTTCCCGTTCTCACCCCTGAGGGGGTGGAATTCGAGGTGGCCAAGATTGTGGACAGCAAGATGGTCCAAGGCTCCCTCCAGTACCTGGTCCATTGGAGAGGATACGGGCCTGAGGAGAGGACTTGGGTACCCGCCCGGGATGTTCACGCTGGGGTATTGGTCAGGAAGTTCCACCTTCGTTTCCCCAATAAACCGGGTCCACTTAGAAAGGGTCCGGTGGCCCCTCATAAAAGGGGGGGGGTACTGTAAAGGATCTGCCAGGCACAGCGGGGTTAACGCCCATAGGTTATCAGTCGGCACCTGAGTCTATGTGTCTGAGATTGACTCCAGCTTCCACCACTCAGGCTGGCAGGCTTAGGAGTGGGAGAGCCTATCGCAGCCTGGCCAGACTCAGCTAGCTCCCGCCCTCTGTCTATTTATACCTGCCTTTCCTGTTCCTCCAGTGCTTGTGATTCTTCTCGTGTGGTTTCCTGGCCCAGCTACAGCTCCTGACTATATGATCCTGCTCCATACTGACCCTGGCTTACTGACTACTCTTCTGCTCTGCGTTTGGTACCTCGTACACTCCTGGTTTGACTCGGCTCGTTCACCTCTCTTGTTGCTCACGGTGTTGCCGTGGGCAACTGTCCCATTTCCCTTAGCTTTGTGTACCCTTGTCTGTTTCGTGCACTTACTGAGCGTAGGGACCGCCGCCCAGTTGTACCCCTGTCGCCTAGGGCGGGTCGTTCGAAGTAGGCAGGGACAGAGTGGCGTGTAGATTAGGGCTCACTTGTCCGTTTCCCTACCCCTATCATTACAGGTGAGGTGATTGTACAGTGTGACATGATATAATGGTGAGGTGATTGTATAGTGTGAGATGATATAATGGTGAGATAATTGTATAGTGTGAGATGATATAATGGTGAGATGATTGTATAGTGTGAGATGATATAATGGTGAGGTGATTGTATAGTGTGGGATGATCTCACACTATACAATCACCTCACCATTAGATGTTATAATGGTGAGGTGATATAATGGTGAGGTGATTGTATAGTGTGAGATGATATAATGGTGAGGTGATTGTATAGTGTGAGATGTTATAATGGTGAGGTGATATAATGGTGAGGTGATTGTATAGTGTGAGATGATATAATGGTGAGGTGATTGTATAGTGTGAGATGATATAATGGTGAGGTGATTGTATAGTGTGAGATGATATAATGGTGAGGTGATTGTATAGTGTGAGCTGATATAATGGTGAAGTGATTGTATAGTGTGAGGTGATTGTATAGTGTGAGGTGATATAATGATGAGGTGATTGTATAGTGTGAGATGATATAATGGTGAGGTGATTGTATAGTGTGAGGTGATATAATGGTGAGGTGATTGTACAGTGTGAGGTGATATAATGGTGAGGTGATTGTACAGTGTGAGGTGATATAATGGTGAGGTGATTGTATAGTGTGAGGTGATTGTATAGTGTGGGATGATATAATGATGAGGTGATGGTGAGGTGATTGTACAGTGTGAGATGATATAATGGTGAGGTGATTGTATAGTGTGAGGTGATATAATGGTGAGGTGATTGTACAGTGTGAGGTGATATAATGGTGAGGTGATTGCATAGTGTGAGATGATATAATTGTGAGGTGATTGTATAGTGTGAGGTGATATAATGGTGAGGTGATTGTACAGTGTGGGATGATATAATGGTGAGGTGATTGTATAGTGTGGGATGATATAATGGTGAGGTGATTGTATAGTGTGAGATGATATAATGGTGAGGTGATTGTATAGTGTGAGATGATATAATGGTGAGGTGATTGTACAGTGTGAGGTGATTGTATAGTGTGAGGTGATATAATGGTGAGGTGATTGTATAGTGTGAGATGATATAATGGTGAGGTGACTGTATAGTGTGGGATGATATAATGGTGAGGTGATTGTATAGTGTGAGGGGATATAGTGTGAGATGATATAATGGTGAGATGATTGTATAGTGTGAGGTGTTATAATGGTGAGGTGATTGTATAGTGTGGGATGATATAATGGTGAGGTGATATAATGGTGAGGTGATATAATGGTATGGTGATATAATGGTATGGTGATATAATGGTGAGGTGATTGTATAGTGTGAGATGATATAATGGTGAGGTGATATAATGGTGAGGTGATTGTATAGTGTGAGGTGATATAATGGTGAGGTGATATAATGGTATGGTGATTGTATAGTGTGAGGTGATTGTATAGTGTGAGGTGATTGATTATAATGGTGAGGTGATTGTATAGGGTGAGGTGATTGTATAGTGTGAGGTGATATAATGGTGAGGTGATTGTACAGTGTGAGGTGATATAATGGTGAGGTGATTGTATAGTGTGAGATGATATAATGGTGAGATGATTGTACAGTGTGAGATGATATAATGGTGAGGTGATTGTATAGTGTGAGAAGATATAATGGTTAGGTGATTGTACAGTGTGAGATATAAGGGTGAGGTGATTGTATAGTGTGAGATGATATAATGGTGAGGTGATTGTATAGTGTGAGATGATATAATGGTGAAGTGATTGTACAGTGTGAGGTGATTGTACAGTGTGAGATATAAGGGTGAGGTGATTGATTGTATAGTGTGAGATGATATAATGGTGAGGTGATTGTATAGTGTGGGATGATATAATGGTGAGGTGATTGTATAGTGTGAGATTATATAATGGTGAGGTGATTGTATAGTGTGAGATGATCTAATGGTGAGGTGATTGTATAGTGTGAGATGATCTAATGGTGAGGTGATATAATGGTGAGGTGATATAATGGTGAGGTGATTGTATAGTGTGAGATGATATAATGGTGAGGTGATTGTACAGTGTGAGATTATATAATGGTGAGGTGATATAATGCACCCTCAGCCGGATATTCCTTAAGACAGCCCGACCTTAGTACCTGGAAGAAACTGGGGAGGCGCTCTTCTCCTTGTGTCTGACTTTCGCTTCATGCGGTCGACCGCCAGCAGAATAGAGGATCGGGTTTGCTGCCAGATCTGTAGGAAGTCCCTGAATGCTGAGTCAGCTGCAGGCACCTGGGACGTAGCGGACACAGGGAGAAGAATTTGGGGATGTTGGCCGTAGACAATAAAGAACGGTGTAGAAGCAAGTGAACTCACTTGTGTGGTTGTTATAGCAGAACTCGGCCCAAGGAAGAAGCTGCACCCAGTCATCATGCTGCCTGGAGATGAAGTGTCATAGATAGTTCTCCATGATTTGGTTGATCCTCTCGACTTGACTATTGGACTGGGGATGGTAGGCTGAGGAAAGGTCCAACTTTACATCAAGGAGAGCTCTCCAAAATTTCGAGGTGAACTGAACCCCCCGATCCGACACGATATGCAGAAGTTTGCCATGCAGGCGGAAGATGTGTTGGATGAAGAGGTCGGCCAGTCGAGAAGCAGAAGGTAGACCGGTCAGCGGAACTAAATGAGCCATCTTTGAAAATCGGTCCACCACCACACAGACCGCACTGCATCCAGAAGAGGGAGGCAGGTCCGTGACAAAGTCCATTGCTATATGTTGCCAGGGATCATCGGGCACAGGTAGCGGCTAGAGCAGGCCAGCAGGCTTGGAGTGAGCTTCCTTGTTAGCCGCGCACACTGTGCAGGACGAGACAAAGTCCATGATGTCTGTGGGCAGCGTAGGCCACCAGAAATGACGGGCAATCAGGTCTCGGGTTTTACGGGCACCCGCGTGACCTGCTAGTCTGGAGCTGTGTCCCCAGCGAAGGATTCTCCTTCTGTCTGCCAAGTGCACAAAAGTCCTCCCCGGAGGGATGTCTCCCAGAGGGTTGACCGAGATAATGCAGGACGGATCAATGATATTTTGTGGAGACTCCATGGTGTCCGGATGGATCTGCCCCAGGCAGTGGTTGAGGCTCTTGGAACCCCACTGGAGAACCTCTCCAGAATTCCAGTCCAGAACTGGGGCATGTAGTCAGAGCCAGGGCAGGCCCAGCAGCACAAGGCTGACGGCCTTGGACAGGGCAAAAAACGAGATGAGCTCGGAATGAAGGGCTCCCACTTGGAGCTTCAGTGGTTTGGTCACAGCCACAATCAGGTCTGGCAGAGGCAGTCCATTCACCAAGGCAATGATCAAAGGCCTCTCCAGGGGGGTTGTGGGCAACTGGAGAATATCCACCAGGTCTCTCAGAATGAAGTTAGCTGCGGAGCCAGAGTCCAGATAGGCAGAGAGCCGTTGCGTCTTTTCGTCGGACACTATGATCACAGGGATGGATAATTTAGTAGAAAGTCCTTCTTCACCCAGAGTTTTCTCTCCAACTAACCCTAGGCTCTGGGGCTTTTGGGGGCACAGACACACAAGATGACCTCCGAGGCTGCAATACAGACCGAGTCCCGAGGTGCATCTACATTTTCTCTCCTGGGTAAACCGTTTTGAGATGGTCCATCTTCAAATACTCCTTTGAAGGAACAGCTGATAAGGGCAGCAGGGGTTGCTGCAATGTAGGCGTCGGACTAGGGAGTCCTCCCTTATGACGAGCCTCTTGGAACCGTTCTCAAATCTTTGTCGATTCGGGCGGCCAGAAGGATGAGGTCATCCAGGGTAGATGGCAGATCTCGGGCGGCAAGCTCGTCCTTAATCTCTGGGACAGTTCCTGCCAGAATGTAGCCACCAAGGCCTCATTGTTCCATAACCACTCTCCCACCGGGGTACGGAAGTGAATGGCGTACTCACCCACGGAAGTGTCTCCCTGGCGAAGGTTCAGCAGGGAGGCAGCTGCCAACGAGACTCGTCCAGGCTCCTCAAACACTGTGAGAAATGTCTGTAGGAACCCTGGAAGTCACAGGTCCTTGTCCTTTCCAGATAGGGTTTGCCGTTCTAGGGCCCTGCCAGTGAGGAGCGAGACTATGAAAGTGACCCTTGCGCCGTCCATAGAAAATGCTCTGGCATACAGACTGAAGTGGATCTGGCACTGGTTCAGAAATCCCCTGCAGGTCCTTGCGTCTCCGTCATAGCGATGGGGTAGTGGCAGAGAAAATCGGGGGTCAGCACTGCCAGGAGGTGTAGTCGGAGGAACATCAGAGGCAATAGTAGCAGGTGCTGGGGAAACTGCAGCTTGCATATCCAGCCGATGTGCAATAACGTTCAACGCCTGGAGGAGTTGGTCCTGTCGAGACCGGAGGTCTAGCATATCCGCTCGCATCACTTGTGACGTCGTCATGGTCTTGGGTTGACCAGCGGGGTCCATGGCCTGAGCTTACTGTCACGTTGAGTGTGTGGACCCACTGGGCCATACCGCCGTAGCGGGCTAGCAGCTGGCCAAACCGGCTACCAAGGCAAAGTCAATAGTTCGAATAAGGGTACCTGTGGCAATACAGACAGTAGCGATGGCATGCTCGGATGGGACCGTGGCACCAGGCAGACAGCAGGCGTGGTGAAATACAGCAGGCGTAGTATACGACAAAACATGACTCCAACTCTCTATGGCACAGGAACAAGATAGCAGGGGATACAGGTAGCAGGAACAGGAACACTGGGAACTGGAAGACAATAATGGACCATTTGAAAAGACTAACACGAGTAAACACAACAAAGCTCAGGCAATGGAGGAAGGGGCAGGGCCTTTCTTATAGTCCAGGGTGATCATGGGAGCAATCAGTCAATCTAAAACATGTGTGTGCTCTGGCCCATTAAGGGTGGGAATGAGCTCGAGCACGCACCCTAGTGGTCACTGCAGGACAGGATGGCCGCGTGTACTGCCATTTCTCGGGAGGAAGACGTCTGCAGGATGATGGGAATCTGTGACCGCGGACGTTACAATGGTGAGGTATTTGTATCGCGAGTGGGGAAAAAACGGCTCTTCCTCCCATTGAAATCAATGGGAGGCGGTCTGGCGTTTGTGGCGCTGATTCCGAAGCGGTTTTCGCATTAAAATCAGTGTAAAAAAAATTCAGTGTGAACAAGTCTTTAGGTGGGTTGTCTAAGATTAGAAGGAAGGTTTTTCATTTTACTCCAGAATGTGAGCTCTTTTTGAGGTCTGTTTCTCCTGTACTATAACCTCAACAACGTTGTTCCACTACAGTTTTTATGATTCTGGTTTTTTTTTTCAGCATACACAGATCATCGTAAATAATGCTATAAATTTATTCTGCAGGTTGTTACTGTTGGGACGATACCAAATATGTTTATATTATTTTTGTTTTGGGAATTAGATTTAAAAACTTTTTTATTGTAAAAAAAAAATGTACGTTTGTATGTTTCCTTTACTGAGTTTTTCATATATTTTATTAAACTTTTTTTATTTTCAAAGGCATAGGGGTTTTTATTTTATAACTAATGTACTGGAATATATCTATAGGGCACTACATTAGCCTGTGTACTGATAGTAGAATCTAAGTGTTCCCTAACAACATGGGTCAGGCAGCCCTGGGGCCCTATAATGGTCCCTGGGCTGTCTGTCCATATAAGGTATGGGCCTCCATTGTGTCCCAGGGATTTCCTGTGATGCAATTGAACGGGAGTCCCCCCTCACTCTTTCCATTTGAATGCCAATATTATCTTTGATCGTGTCATTCAAGTTGGTTCTTCTGACCTCCGCCATTAGAGCAGGGCTGCGGCTGTGTATTACAGCCGTTGCCCTGATCCTGACTGCATGGGCACACTTGCTGTGCCCGTGTGATTAGCAGGACGGGTATCTTCTTCCTGATTTAACATCGTCCTGTCACTCACGGAGATCAACCAGTTAAAGGGGTTGTTAACACAAAACTTGTTTTCCTAAAAAATAAAGCCTCTTCAATCTCCGCCCAGCCGCCAACACTTCAGGTTCCGGCCCCAGTAAATATATGTCAGCGCACGGATTCTAGATAAGCACCAGTGGCAGACATGAGCGCCTCGCACCTCGGAGGGATGCAGGTCCTTTGTTACATGTCTGGATACATTGTTCCAGTCCAGATAAGATATTCCTTACAAGTCGGTATGAAAGGCAGCGGCTCGGCAGAGGGAAGGAGCACTGGGGCTGCCGCCGCAGCATTCCCGCTGTTTACGCCTCCCGGCAGATAAGGTCCTGAAATGGCCGAGAAGATCCAGGGAATTTATTCTATAATCAGACGTAATCATTGCTCTAATTGTTTTCATCGAAAGATTCAATTGTTATATGGGTTCATGGTGAGGTGGGCCAAGTATACATTATTAAATGTCCCCCCAGGAACCCCCATAAATCAGCGTCGGTACGTATGATAATCACAAGGTTAATTGTATTTAATGTATTTAAAGTCACTCTGTTTACCCACAATTCCATGCATGGTCCTATCTGAGAGGGAACCAGTTCTATGTATCCTGAGTTTCCAGGTCTATGAATAGAATACCAGAAGTGTAGTAAAGACTGACACTTACACTGGCAGAGCAGTAGGAGAGACAGCGAATGTGATAACATATAATAATGCTGTGGAAAGCTGAATGACAGCCCCTATGGACAGTGTAATGGCAATAAGTAGATGCCGCATTACCAAGATAACAGAAAAGCAGTTCAACAAAGACTTCACATAAAGAACTTATATTTACAGGTCACATTTTTGCTTATTGTGGACGTGGTTGTCACTGTCAGGGCCGGCGTCAGCACACGGCGAATCCGGGCAAGTGTCGGGCCCACTACCCTGGGGGGGGCACTAGGCCGCTGTGTGCTTTACGCTGCCGCTGCCATCATGACTCCTCCTGGAGCATAATCCCCGGTGAGAGCGTTGCCGATGCACTGGCCGGTGATTCCGCACCTGGAGGAGCCCCTGACCACTTTCCATATATGGACAGTGACGTCAGGGGCTCTCTCTTGGATCGGAATCCCCGGCCAGGCAGCCCTCTGGCTGGGGATACCACTCCTAGAGCCCCAAATGTGCTATCTACAAGGGAGGGTGTGTGGGGCACTAGCTACAAGGGAGGGTGTGTGGGGCACTAGCTACAAGGGAGGGTGTGTGGGGCACTATCTACAAAGGCACAGTGGCATCAACAGGGGGTGGCATTATCTACAGATGGCACTGGCATTATCTACAGAGGGCACTGTATATATGGGAGCACAAATTGGGGATCTAACTTCTATATGAAAGCATAAATTGCCGTTTTCTGATGGTTTACTGCCGCCCTGGGTTCCCCCGCAAAGGGGTCCCGTGAGTCTGTGTCGCCCAAGGGTCCACATAAACTTGGAGCCGGCCTTGGTCATTGTTATAGGAGTATTGGGGATATCTACTGAGGAGCCCTACCTACACCTCCCCTGTATCCCTATATATCATCTATAACACATGGGGGCTTTATATTACTATGAGACTGGCACTACGGGCATTACTCACCCAAGACCAGATGTAACCAGAGTATTCCAGGAAGGGACTAACATCTAAATGCAACACGTGTCATGGCACCCTGTGCGCCCACATCTGCCCATCTCTCCAATTTAAGCAGCAATGTGGGCCAAAATTGTAAAATAATTTCCTGACTTATGTATCTGAGCCTGTCATGTGTGATACTGTCTGCTGAGCTGTGTATCTAACTCTATTATATGTGATTATCTGTTGAGCTGCTGTATCTAAGCTATCGTGTGATATTCTCTGCTGAGCTGCTGTATATAATCGTATCATGTGATACTGTCTACTGAGCCACTGTATCTAATCTATTCATGTGTGATACTGTATACTGAGCGGAGTATCTAATCATATCATGTGTGATACTGTCTGCTGAGCTGCTGTATCTAATCCTATCATGTGTGATACTGTCTGCTGAGCTGTGTATCTAGTCCTATTATGTGTGATACTGTCTGCTGAGCTGTGTATCTAATCCTATCATGTGTGATACTGTCTGCTGAGCTGTGTATCTAGTCCTATCATGTGTGATATGGTCTGCTGAGCCGCTGTATCTAATCCTATCATGTGTGATACTGTCTGCCGAGCTGTGTATCTGATCCTATCATGTGTGATACTGTCTGCTGAGCCACTGTATCTAATCCTATCATCGCTGATACTGTCTACTGAGCTGTGTATCTAATCCTATCATGTGTGATACTCTCTGCTGAGCTGTGTAACTAATCCTATCATGGGATTAGATACACAGCTATGTAGACAGACATAGCTGTGTATCTAATCCCATCATGTGTAATACGGTCTGCTGAGTTGTGTATATAATCCTATCATGTGTGATACAGTCTGTTGAGCTGTGTATCTAATTCTATCATGTGTGATACAGTCTGCTGAGCCACTGTATCTAATCCTATCATGTTTCCTGCCTTATACCTACCAGTGGCCCTAATAAACCCCCTGGCAGCTCCTGCCTTTCCTTCTGAATGCCCCCTACCACATGCCCCTCCCCCTGACATCGCTCCCCTTCATTCCTATTCGTTCACCCTGTAGTTACCTGCCACACACCTGCTGACCGCTGCCGCTCAGGATTGTGCCCTGTGCCCTGCCCCGCATCCTATTAGTGGTTTATCTGTGCGCCATAATATTACTGACATGACAGCGGGTGCTTAGCTGCCTGACTTCCTCCACTGGAGACAATCAATACATGGATCATTTATCTTGTGGATCCTATTGTCAGTGCTGAACCGCTGCTGGAGGTGGTGAGAAGAGGAAGGGGAGAATATTCTACTGGTGCCCATGAACATGGCCGCTGCCCCATTCATACTGTGTACTGACTGAGAAATGGGAGGGAGGCACTGTGTAGGTGTCAGTCTTCACTGTAGTTCTGGCATTCCATTCATGAACCATACTTATACTGAAGATCATGGTGTTGTAGGTAATAAATGGTAAGATGATATAATGTAACCCTGTTATTATCACCAGTAACACAGCGCTGTGGTGTGAACAATTACCTTGTGATTTACATGATCATGTCTTCATCGCTTCTTCACTTTATTGTGGTTGTGTTAAAAAAATGCTTAAGAAGTGCAAGTGATTGATCCGTATGTTCTGAGAGCCCGGAGCTGCGCTCCCCTGGAAGCCGTCAATCAAAGCCGCGTGCTGCGCCGGAGATTAATTGTCATTGTTGGTATCTTAACCAGAAAGAACGAACCATAAAACACAGAATTAAAGGGGCAAATATAAGAAACAATAGTCAGCGACGATAGTGACGAGCGGCGCCCATGACCTCTGCCGGAAATAACTGCGCAGTGCGGCCACTTCTCGTGCGTCACAACAATCTGACTTGTCTTGTTCTGTGGATTGTTTGGCCTTGAAAAATTATTATTGCACAAAAAATTTATTTTTGTGATTATGTTATATTATCGGAAGTGACTGCAAATATGAGGCCTAGACCGTAAGATCCAGCAACAGGAAGGAGAAGATGTGATATATAACTGCAAACATGAGACCTTGACTGTAAGATCCAGCAACAGGAAGTGGAAGACATAATGTATAACTGCAAACACGAGGCCTAGACTGTAAGATCCAGCAACAGGAAGGTGGTGTCATGTCCGTGGCTGCGGGCCATCAGCGCCACTCTCCCCATGACAGCCGCAGCCACAAGTCGGCGAGCGCTGGCCCCAGTCTCCTCCTCAGGAGATGCCAGCGCTCGCTTCCACTCACCTCAGCCAGATCCTGTAGGGTGCGCGCGCGCACGCTCGTGCCCGCTCTTAAAGGGGCAGCGCGCGCACCGGACTTTGATGAAGCATCAGGCTGTGAGTACCCTGGACTATAAGAGGGGTCCAGCCCCCTGCTTCAATGCCTGAGCGTTGTTGTTGTTTCCCTAGTTTGTCTATGCAATGGTCTCTTTGGGTGTACCTGTTCCTTGCATTCCGTACTATCCTGGTCGTGTACTGTGCTGAGCCAAAGTCGTACCGTGCTGTATACCACGCCTGACCTGCTTCACCACGCCTGACGTCTACCTGCTGCCTAGTCCCAGCCGAGCCTGCCCTGCTGCTGTCTGAGCTGCCACAGGTACCCTATACGAACTATAGACATTAACCTGCGCCCTGTTGGCCAGCTGCCATACCGCCAAGGCGGTAAGGCCCAGTGGGTCCACAGACCCTACGTGACAGGTGGAGACGTGATATATAAATGCAAACGTAAGGACTGGACAATAAGAGCCAGCAACAGGAAGGAGAAGTCATAACATATAACTGCAAACACGAGTCCTGGACCGTAAGATCCAGCAACAGGAAGGAGAAGGTGTGATATATAACTGAAAACAAGAGGCTCTGACTAAGATCCAGCAACAGGAAGGAGAAGACATGATATATAACTGCACACACGAGGCCCAGTCTGTAAGATCCAGAAACAGGAAAGAGAAGACGTGATATATAACTGAAAACAAGAAGCTCTGACTAAGATCCAGCAACAGGAAGGAGAAGACATAATATATAACAGCACACACGAGGCCCAGACTGTAAGATCCAGAAACAGGAAGGAGAAGCCGTGATATATAACTGAAAACAAGAGGCCCAGACTGTAAGATCCAGAAACAGGAAGGTGAAGACGTGATATATAACTGAAAACATGAGGACTGGACCATAAGAACCATCAACAGGAAGAAGGCGTAATATATTTTTGCAAACACGAGGCCTGGACCATAAGATCCAGCAACAGGAAGGAGAAGACGTGATATATAACTGCAAACACGACGTCCGGACTCAAGTAAGAGTTCCCCTATACAGATATATTTATTATATGAAATTATTCAGCACAGAATTCTGGACCTAATAACTGATTGGTGGACAATAAGTTTCCTGTTGATTTGGTGGAGCTCTTAGTGGGAAGTTTTTCACATCAACATGAACGTCTTAAGAAACTATTGTTCCCATGTAAGTGGGTAAGGGTCCTGGGCTATAAGTTGGTCCAGAGCTCAGGAATCATCATTTTCTGTGTGGGGCACTTGCTCCTAATCTTCCTTGTGTCTCCACCTGTCAATATGAATAGTCATTGACATCACCTGAGAAACAGCGCCTCCATGGGCTGTGTCTGGCATTGCAGCTCTGCTCCACTGAAGTGAATGGGGCTGAGCTATAATACTACACACGACCTGAGTAAAGGAGTGCCACTAAAAGCAGAAAAAAAGCCATAAGATGATCAGTACATTGCCTTCTAATTAATGTGGAGCCCTAACAAGTATACAGCTCCAAAGATCTACACTCAAATACATTACAGCGCCTTCTAGTGGCATATAAACTGCATGGTGTATGAGTAACCCACAATCAACAGTGACCGACTTACTAATCACCGGATCATCTAATAGCAATACTGTGTGCAGAATACTAGAACTACACATAAAAATGTCAAATACAGTATTCAATAAGTAGAGCACTCTACTACAATGCAAATTCTGACAGTACCGCACTCTAATGACAATGCAAAAAAAATGGAGTTATATCTGCCAGTTTACCGTCCCAAAACGGCTTCCTACGTGTCTACTGGGTGCCATTCCTCCCAGAATGTCGAATTCTAAATTTAAGCTTGCCCAGTTTATATTCCTAGCTGCTCGAATCTATATAGCGTCCAAGTGGCGTACAGCTGATCTTGATATCACTATGGTTATTAATAGAGTCAATCGTATAGCTATATTTGAAAAACTTGAGGCTGTGAGAACTGATTCACTCCACCTCTATCGTGCGGTGTGGGACCCATGGCTTTCCTCCCCTCATTCACCCGATTTTCGGTATACTATTACCCTATAATTTGTGATCCAATACTGTGACACTAGGCTCGCTCTACAGTCATGTGACTGATTTGTGCAATTTTATGGCTCAGTTGGTTGGTTTATATTTACCCGTCCTATGTCCCTCCAAGTCCCTTATTTCCCTGTAAATGTCTCCCTGTTTGATACAAACACTTTCTACTGTATCCTCCTGCTCGAGAAATGGTTAAATGTAATTGTATATCACATTTCTGAACCGATATACCAATAAATATCTTTTGAAACTAAAGAATGGAGCAATCTAATAACATTTGTTGCAATAACTCATAATGAATAAACAGAGCACTCTAATAACTTATATATAATAAAACAGATCACTCTAACAACACCTTCCACAAATAGAGCACTCTAATAACTTATATATAATAAAACAGATCACTCTAACAACACCTTCCACAAACAGAGCACTCTAATGACTTATATATAATAAAACAGATCATTCTAACAACACCGTCAACAAATAGAGCACTCTAATGATAATCTTCAAGAGTCATAACCTTTTAATTAGGCTTGGTTCACACCAGTGTTCCCATTGTACTTCTCTGTCAGAGGAGCAGAACAACGAAAATACCAGAAGCGCCGGGTCCGTTGTATCACTGACACCATTGGCGTCTGAAGGAAATCATGGACAATCGGTATTGTCAGGTTTCTGTCAGGGTGTCTTGTGGTTTTACTGGAAAAAATAGCAGAGCATGCTGCGCTATTGTTCACTGTATTTTCGACCGCATCTGTGTGAGAGAAAATTAACATTGTTCCCAACGCAGATGTGAGCAGGCCCTTACCCATAGTGAATCTTTTGAGCATGCTAAGGACTGTATGAAGTGAAGAAATCATTCTAATAACAGTGCATAAGAGACAGCATTCTACTGACTTTTAATAAATGGAGCAGTCTAATGGCGTATATGAAATAAATAGAACGTACTCATGAGAAGGTTCAAGAGACAGCATTCTAATGACATATAATTATATATTCAATGCATAGAGCATTCTTATTATTTGTAATCAATGAACGGAGCATTCTAATTATATATTTAATGCATAGAGCATTCTTATTACTTATAATCAGTGAACTGAGCACTCTAATTATATATTCAATGCATAGAGCATTCTTATTATTTGTAATCAATGAACGGAGCATTCTAATTATATATTTAATGCATAGAGCATTCTTATTACTTATAATCAGTGAACTGAGCACTCTAATTATATATTCAATGCATAGAGCATTCTTATTACTTATATAATTAGAGTGCTCAGTTCACTGATTATAAGTAATAAGAATGCTCTATGCATTAAATATATAATTAGAATGCTCAGTTTACTGATTACAAGTAATAAGAATGCTCTATGCATTAAATATATAATTAGAGTGCTCAGTTCACTGATTATATTTAATGCATAGAGCATTCTTATTACTTGTAATCAGTAAACTGAGCATTCTAATTATATATTCAATGCATAGAGCATTCTTATTACTTATAATCAGTGAACTGAGCATTCTAATTATATATTCAATGCATAGAGCATTCTACTAGCCATGAATAAGAGCACAGCCAGTGCTCGAAACGCGTAGGCTTATATCTATTTGCCATCTCTTAACCACCTTGTCATTTTTCCGGTATTCGTTATACTTTTTTACCTACATTCCAATAAAGTGGAAACCTTGTTTTCCCACACTCATTATTTGTCGCTGGATCATCTTTTTCTTTTGTCTACACTCTAATAATATATTCAATGTATAGAGCATTCTTATTACTTATAATCAATGAACAGAGCACTCTAATTATATATTCAATGCATAGGGCATTCTTAGTACATATAATCAATGAACGGAGCATTCTAATTATATAATCAATGAACAGATCACTTAAATTATAATTATTATATAATCACAATCATTATTTTATAAATCTATATGACCAATTATTGATACATTTATTGTTTATAAAAGAATAATCTGAATGATCCGTATTGAAAATCTATCATTCAGCGAAACACCCATAAGTACTGGACAGGGATTTTGATCTAGGCTCAGCATGGCTTCTCTTCCGGACTTAACCCCTTCTCTACTGTGGGCCTGCTCTCTGCTAAATATGGGAAATGTATATTGATGTTTGAGAAAAATCAGAATGTTCCGCTCGTCTCTATATTTTATGGGACTGACCTCTGACCATATAATGGATTTATTATAATATAAAGAAAGTTTGTAGGAGGAATCCTCCAGCTCACCATTAGCAGGTCCTCACTGCTGGTTACGCACGGATCTCCGTGTCGGCACACGGTGATAGGAACAGGAAAATCTTAAAAAGAGATATATCCCAGATGCACGGATGGTTGGTAATATTCAGTGGTGCCTACGCGTTTCGGATTAATGCAGCGTCCTTACTCATGAGTAAGGACGCTGCATTTGTCCGAAACGCGTAGGCACCACTGAATATTACCAACCATCCTTGCATCTGGGATATATCTCTTTTTAAGATTTTTTTGGGGAAATAAAATTGGAACTGCGCTTCCTTTTAAAACTTTGTCTGCGCTGGATCATTGTCTTCATTTTCCTATTTATTATAATACTTTGGAAGGAGCATTCTCATGTTATTCGCTGTTGGATGGGAAAAGAAGCCTTTAACCAATGTACCAAGCACTCTTCCCCATGAGAAGCTGACTCACTTTCCATGATGCCTGCAGGCAGAGAGGAGGCAGAGAGACAGCTTGATATGACAAGTAGTTTTATAGCAGCAGGTAGCAGATAACAGGCACCTATTGTGCACTCTGTATAATGAGCTTTGAGGAACAGATTCCAGGGATTCTCTGCTCTTGAGCCTACATATGCTTCTGCTATTAACTGACAATTCCACCTTAAAGGGGAAGTCCACCTTAACATTTTTCAAAGGGAGAAGATGTTGTTGGTGGGGTGCCATGGGCTCAGGTCACTTCCTATTCTCAAATTAAAGGGGAGTTAATTCTATAGTACCCAGGCCCCTCTGCATGGAGATTCCTATATTTATAATGCCAGCTCACGGACCCCACACGAGACGAGTGGAAGGAAATTTTTCAACATCGATATAAATGACTTAGATCAAATTGTAGAAAATCGCTCTCTCTTTCCCTCTCCCAGCAGGAAATCCCAGCGCAGTTCAATCAATAGGGGAATTACAAGCAGCTATTCTTATACATGTAAACAAAGCTTCTGTTGCTCCCCCAGAGCAAATCATCATCTTCAATATTACACAAGATGGAGTCACCAACAATCTGATGATTTTGATTGACAGGGGGTGGGGCTTTCATTTCAGAAAAGCTATTTATAGTGCTCAAATTTTTTTTATACTCTTGGCTTCAGCTGTATCCTAATTGTATCTGCTTTCTGTTTACAGCCCCTTCAAGGAAAGTATATCAACCAATCTAATCCCTGTCACTGCAGTGTTTGCCCCTTTAAGGGAGGCTGAAGAGCATCTTGGCCTCTAAAACTGGAGACTTTGGTAGTAATCCTTCTCAGTGACAGTAACGTGTGAATATTTATGTGTTTTGGGGGCCTCAGGTGTGGGTTTATAAGGGAGTCTGTTTGAGGATTTGCTCTGACAGGTAATGTAGATGATTGGCAGGTGGAGCTTGTTCTGTGTGGAATATACAAATCTGTTACTATCTCCCTATAATTACCCCTACTCGAATCCTCAGTGACTCATTGATCACGTCTGTGACTCGCCCCCACCTGTTCTCCATTCGGAACAGAAATGCATAAAATATCGATACAGAATGTACTTCATAAACTTCCCCCTGAACTTATCATTCAGGGTGCCACATGAAATCAGAACAAAAGTAGCATACAATAAGTGACTATATACCGCTACCCCTCTCCACCAACCACATGACCTCAACTCAAAACTCTAGTGAACCCTGAAACTAGTGACCAGAAATTTGTGGCTCTCCAGCTGTTGTGAAACTACAACTCCCAGCTGAGCCACAGGTTATATATCACTACTCCAAACCATGTAAACAAATAAACGGTGACATTTATCAATAGTGTCATAAGAACAACACTCTACATAGAAAATAAAGATGTTTAATTATGACAGTAAGAAATAGTAAAACCTCCCAGAAATGCAGAGATGTAATAAAACAATCTCTGTAATTCCCTAATTGACAACCATTTGGACAAATTTCTAGTGACATTTCCACATAATATTGCCATACAGTGCCTAGATAATAGTGTCAAACAATGAACACATAGTGACATACAGTGCCTAGATAATAGTATCAAACAATGAACACATAGTGCCATACAGTGCCTAGATAATAGTATCAAACAATGAACACATAGTGCCATACAGTGCCTAGATAATAGTATCAAACAATGAACACATAGTGTCATACAGTGCCTCTATAATAGTGTCAAACAATGAACACATAGAGCCATACAGTGCCTAGATAATAGTGTCATACACTGAACACATAGTGCCATACAGTGCCTAGATAATAGTGTCATACACTGAACACATAATGCCATATAGTGCCTAGATAATCGTGCCATACACTGAACACATAGTGTCATACAGTGCCTAGATAATAGTGTCATACACTGAACACATAATGCCATAAAGTGCCTATATAATAGTGATAAACAATGAACACATAATGCCATACAGTGCCTAGATGATAGTGTCATACAATGAACACATAGCACTATACAGTGCCTAGATAATAGTGTCATACACTGAACACATAGTGCCATACAGTGCCTAGATAATAGTGTCATACACTGAACACATAATGCCATACAGTGCCTATATAATAGAGTTAAACAATGAACACATAATGCCATACAGTGCCTATATAATAGTGTCATACAATGAACACATAGCACTATACAGTGCCTAGATAATAGTGTCATACACTGAACACATAATGCCATACAGTGCCTATATAATAGTTAAACAATGAACACATAATGCCATACAGTGCCTAGATGATAGTGTTAAACAATGAACACATAATGCCATACAGTGCATATATAATAGCGTCATACACTGAACACATAGAGCCATACAGTGCCTAGATAATACTGCCAAACAATGAACACATAGTGCCATACAGTGCCTAGATAATAGTGTCATACACTGAACACATAGTGCCATACAGTGCCTAGATAATAGTTTCGTACACTGAACACAATGCGATACAGTGCCTAGAAAATAGTACCATACACTGAACACATAGAGCCATACAGTGCCTAGATGACAGAGTTAAACAATGAACACAAAGTGCCATACAGTGCATATCTAATAGTGTCGTAGACTGAATACATATTGCCATACAGTGCCTATATAATAGTGTTAAACAATGAACACATAGTGCCATACAGTGCCTAGATAATAGTGCCATACAGAGAACACATAGTGCCATACAGTGCCTAGATAATAGTGTCATACACAGAACACATAGTGCCATACAGTGCCTAGATAATAGTGTCATACACAGAACACATAGTGCCATACAGTGCCTAGATAAGTGTCATACACAGAACACATAGTGCCATACAGTGCCTAGATAATAGTGTCATATACAGAACACATAGTGCCATACAGTGCCTAGATAATGGTGTCATACAGTGCCTATATAACAGTGTCATACAGTGCTTATACAAAGCTATGTAGTGTCCAAGTACCACCGTACAGTGCTTAAATAATACCACAGCCAGCGCCATGACGTAGATTTGCAACAAGCCATGAGAAGCGGTTTATTCATGATCATTTGGGAAACATTAGTGGAAACCCTTAGACAATTGCCCCTTTTGCCCTTGCTATAATCAGGTGTAAAACCACTAAGTATATGATCCCTTCATGAATATTATTGATAACGTGCAGCACAGAATGTATTCCTGCAATAAGCAATACCGGAGGTGGGTGCTGAAAGGAGAGGATGGGGCAGGGGGTATGTGGGGGAGGGGTGCACCCCATGAGTGGCTTACAGTTTACATTGTCTATCTGAATTCAGCATGGAAGTGAGTGGGAAGAATACAGGAGTGAGTCAATCATGGAGGGGATGAGTCAGACAAGTGAAATGACAGACACAGAATAATCTGTCAGTGACTAGTGCGCGCCGGAGGAGCCATGACGCCTTCATTAACCCTCGCTGTCTGATTAACGCAATCACTAATCTTTTATTTATGAAGTACTTGACATGTTCAGATGATGGGTGTCAGCAAAAGAGAAGCCGGCCATTATATTACTGTATATACGGGACATAATAGCCACATAGGTGCCAGCTGTCCTCAGTACATTATATTACTGTATATACGGGACATAATAGCCACATAGGCACCAGCTGTCCTCAGTACATTATATTACTGTATATACGGGACATAATAACCACATAGGCGCCAGCTGTCCTCAGTACATTATATTACTGTATATACGGGACATAATAGCCACATAGGCGCCAGCTGTCCTCAGTATATTATATTACTGTATATACGTGACATAATAACCACATAGGCGCCAGCTGTCCTCAGTACATTATATTACTGTATATACGGGACATAATAACCACATAGGCGCCAGCTGTCCTCAGTACATTATATTACTGTATATAGAGGACATAATAGCCACATAGGCGCCAGCTGTCCTCAGTATATTATATTACTGTATATATGGGACATAATAACCACATAGGCACCAGCTGTCCTCCGTATATTATATTACTGTATATACGGGACATAATAACCACATAGGCACCAGCTGTCCTCATTACATTATATTACTGTATATACAGGACATAATAACCACATAGGCGCCAGCTGTCCTCATTACATTATATTACTGTATATACGGGACATAATAACCACATAGGCGCCAGCTGTCCTCATTGAATTATATTACTGTATATAGAGGACATAATAACCATATAGGTTCCAGCTGTCCTCAGTACATTATATTACTGTATATACGGGACATAATAATCACATAGGTATCAGCCGTCCTCAGTACATTATATTACTGTATATACGGGACATAATAGCCACATAGGCGCCAGCTGTCCTCAGTACATTATATTACTGTATATACGGGACATAATAATCTTATAGGCACCAGCTGTCCTCAGTACATTATATTACTCTATATACGGGACATAATAGCCACATAGGCACCAGCTGTCCCCAGTACATTATATTACTGTATATACAGGACATAACCACATAGACACCAGCTGTGCTCATTACATTATATTACTGTATATACGGGACATAATAATCATATTGGCACCAGCTGTCCTCAGTACATGATATTACTGTATATAGAGGACATAATAACCACATAGGCACCAGCTGTCCTCAGTACATTATATTACTCCATATACGGGACATAATAGCCACATAGGTGCCAGCTGTCCTCTGTATATTATATTACTGTATATACGGGACATAATAGCCACATAGGCACCAGCTGTCCTCAGTACATTATATTACTCCATATACGGGACATAATAGCCACATAGGTGCCAGCTGTCCTCTGTATATTATATTACTGTATATACGGGACATAATAGCCACATAGGCGCCAGCTGTCCTCAGTACATTATATTACGGTATATACGGGACATAATAGCCACATTGGCGCCAGCTGTCCTCAGTACATTAAATTACTGTATATACGGGACATAATAGCCACATAGGCGCCATCTGTCCTCAGTACATTATATTACTGTATATACGGGACATAATCGCCACATTGGCGCCAGCTGTCCTCAGTACATTATATTACTGTATATACGGGACATAATAGCCACATAGGTGCCAGCTGTCCTCAGCACATTATATTACTGTATATACGGGACATAATAGCCACATAGGCGCCAGTTGTCCTCAGTACATTATATTACGGTATATACGGGATGTAATAGCCACATAGGCGCCAGCTGTCCTCAGTATATTATATTACGGTATATACGGGACGTAATAGCCACATAGGCGCCAGCTGTCCTCTGTACATTATATTACTGTATATACGGGACATAATAGCCACATAGGCGCCAGCTGTCCTCAGTACATTATATTACTGTATATATGGGACATAATAGCCACATAGGCGCCAGTTGTCCTCAGTACATTATATTACGGTATATACGGGATGTAATAGCCACATAGGCGCCAGCTGTCCTCAGTATATTATATTACGGTATATACGGGACGTAATAGCCACATAGGCGCCAGCTGTCCTCTGTACATTATATTACTGTATATACGGGACATAATAGCCACATAGGCGCCAGCTGTCCTCTGTACATTATATTACTGTATATACGGGACATAATAGCCACATAGGCGCCAGCTGTCCTCTGTACATTATATTACTGTATATACGGGACATAATAGCCACATAGGCGCCAGCTGTCCTCAGTACATTATATTACTGTATATAGAGGACATAATAGCCACATAGGCACTAGCTGTCCTCAGTACATTAAATTACTGTATATACGGGACATAATAGCCACATAGGCGCCAGCTGTCCTCAGTACATTATATTACTGTATATAGAGGACATAATAGCCACATAGGCACTAGCTGTCCTCACTACATTAAATTACTGTATATACGGGACATAATAGCCACATAGACGCCAGCTGTCCTCAGTACATTATATTACGGTATATACGGGACGTAATAGCCACATAGGCGCCAGCTGTCCTCAGCATATTATATTACGGTATATACGGGACGTAATAGCCACATAGGCGCCAGCTGTCCTCTGTACATTATATTACTGTATATACGGGACATAATAGCGACATTGGCGCCAGCTGTCCTCAGTACATTATATTACTGTATATACAGGACATAATAGCCACATAGGCACCAGGTGTCCCAAGTACATTATATTACTGTATATACAGGACATAATAGCCACATTGGCGCCAGCTGTCCTCTGTACATTATATTACTGTATATACAGGACATAATAGCCACATAGGCACCAGGTGTCACAAGTACATTATATTACTGTATATACAGGACATAATAGCCACATAGGCACCAGGTGTCACAAGTACATTATATTACTGTATATACAGGACATAATAGCCACATAGGCGCCAGCTGTCCTCAGTACATTATATTACGGTACTACGGGACGTAATAGCCACATAGGCGCCAGCTGTCCTCTGTACATTATATTACTGTATATAGAGGACATAATAGCCACATTGGCACCAGCTGTCCTCTGTACATTATATTACTGTATATACGGGACATAATAGCCACATAGGCGCCAGCTGTCCTCAGTACATTATATTACTGTATATACGGGACATAATAGCCACATAGGCGCCAGCTGTCCTCACTACATTATTGTTCATTTGTCACAGTTCACATCTAGATATAGTCTGCAGAAAAATATCACCCTGTACTGTATCTGAGCTACATCATGTCTTATTCTCCAGTCACATCCAGAGCTGCATTCACAATTCCGATGCTATAGCATGTCTTATACTCCTGTTACATCCAGAACTGCATTATCATTTCTGATATTACATGATGTCATATACTCCAGTCACATCCAGAGCTGCATTCACATTGGCAGCTGAGCATATATCTCCCAGGATTGTCTGCTTGTTCAGTGTCTGTACAGAGCCTGGTCTAATGATTTGCATTATAATATAGGGTATAGGAGCAGTGTATACAGCTGGTTAAGGGCATTAGAGCCCGGTGGTTCAATGATGACCTATATTTCAGATGACAACTCAGCATAATAGACTATGAAGCCCCACATCAGTCATCTCCATCCTGTGGATGTCTGGAGATGGTAACATGAGCAAGCTCAACAGGAGAGTGATGGTTACATTTTCAGTTTTAGCAAGTGCAATGGCCAAAGGGCAAGGTGATCGGTACAGTTCTGCGGGCCCTCCGTTCTGGTGATATTGGGGGCCCCAGTGCATGGACCATGATGCTATCTATTCTGAAGTCTCATTGAGCGTGACACAATAGATTCCAGGGGAGGTGAGAATCAGACTGGAGGGTCCAGCAGTTTCAGCACCTTCAGACAGGAGGACAACTGCCATGTTTCTTAAAGGGACACTACATCTACAATTGATGAAGTTACATTCCGCAAAACTTTCTTCAGCCTCTGATCTTGTAGAACTCTGGCAGGTGCTCTCCATTTCTGCGAAGAATCTGATAAAGGGGCGGGGCTTAGACAAGTCATTGACCCAGCAGAAGCCCCACCCCTTTTCCCACAACTCTTGTTTCACATGCTCTAGCACTGGAGGGAGGGAAGAAGTGGGAGACAAAATCCTTGCTGCCTGAGATATATAAGAAGACAGACATGTATATAGCTATCCCTTCTTTTTGTGATATTGGATAAGCCTTAAAGTGAACCTGCCATGGATGTTTTTTTCTTTTTTAGCCACAGATCCCCCCGCCCCTTATTCCTGGCATCCTCTCGATTCCAGTCTCCTTTTTTTTTTACTTCAGGGAAACAATGTGCTGCACATTGCGTTAGGAAGGAGTTAACACAATTATACACTGCCTAGGACTAATGCGTGTGTTACTCTCCATGTTCAAGCGTCATCTCCCCTCTTCTCCTGCTCTGAATACATCTCTGCAAACAAAGACGACAAATCAAGGATTTTATTCTCCAGGGAAAGAACGCTGAGGAATTAAAAGCTTCCCTGACACAATGTGTCGCTGACAGACAGAGCTGAAAACTTGCTATATCTTAGCTCCCAACCAGGGCTGCAGGCTAAACAAGGGGGAAACTGCTGCAAATGTTTAATATATTATTTTTATTACCCCAAAAAATCCAGACTTTGGGTAACAGTATATTTTTCTGATACGGAGCTCGAAATCCCCTGCAAAGACATAGAGTTACATGATAAAGTTTGGTCAGCCTGCAGCCACCACTAGGGGGCACTCACTACATACAGATATATACAGCTCCCATAGAGTTACATGATGACATTCTGCTGCCTGCAGCCACCACTAGGGGGAGATCACTACATACAGATATATACAGCTCCCATAGAGTTACATGATGACATTCGGCTTCCTGCTGCCACCACTAGGGGGAGATCACTACATACAGATATATACAGCTCCCATAGAGCTACATGATAACATTCTGCTCACTGCAGCCACCACTAGAGGGAGCTCACTACATACAGATATATACAGCTCCCATAGATTTACATGATGACATTCTGCTGCCTGCAGCCACCACTAGGGGGAGATCACTACATACAGATATATACAGCTCCCATGGAGTTACATGATAACATTCTGCTCACTGCAGCCACCACTAGGAGGAGCTCACTACATACAGATATATACAGATCCCATGGAGTTACATGATAACATTCTGCTCACTGCAGCCACCACTAGGAGGAGCTCACTTCATACAGATATATACAGCTCCCATAACGTTACATGATAACATTCTGCTGCCTGCAGTCACCACTAGGGGGAGCTCACTACATACAGATATACAGTTCCCATAGTGTTACATGATAACATTCTGCTGCTGCAGCCACCACTAGGGAGAGCTCACTACATACAGCTCCCATAGAGTTACATCATAACATTCTGCTGCCTGTAGCCACCTTAGAGGGCGCCCACTACATACAGATATATATATATATATACAGCTCCCATAGGGTTACATGATAACATTCTGCTCACTGCAGCCACCACTAGGGGGAGAATACTAGATACAGATATATACAGCTCCTATAGAGTTACATGATGACATTCTGCTGCCTACAGCCACCACTAGGGGGAGCGCACTACATACAGATATATACAGCCCCCATAGATTTACATGATGACATTCTGCTGCCTGCGGCCAACACTAGGGGGAGATCACTACATATAGATATATACAGCTCCCATGGAGTTACATGATAACATTTTGCTCACTGCAGCCACCACTAGGGGGAGAACACTACATACAGATATATGCAGCTCCCATAGAGTTACATGATGACATTGTGTTGTCTGCAGCCACCACTAGGGGGAGCTCACTACATACAGATATATAAAGCGCCATAGAGTTACATGATAACATTCTGTTGCCTGCAGCCACCACTAGAGGGAGCTCACTACATACAGATATATACAGCTCCAATAGAGTTGCATTATCACATCCTGCTGCCTGCAGCCACCACTAGGAGGAGCTCACTACATACAGATATATTGTAAAGGATCTGCCAGGCACAGCTTCGGGGTTAACTCCCATAATTAATCAGTCAGCACCTGAATCTACATCCCTGAGACTGACTCCAGCTTCCACCACTCAGGCTGGCAGGCTTAGGAGTGGGAGAGCCTATCGCAACCTGGCCAGACTCCGCTAGCTCCCGCCCTCGGTCTATTTAAGCCTGCCCTTCCTGTCCCTCGGTGCTTGTGATTCTTTTCGTGTGGTTTCCTGGCCCAGCTACAGCTCCTTCTATTTTGATCCTGCTCCATACAGACCCTGGCTTACTGACTACTCTTCTGCTCTTCGTTTGGTACCTCGCACACTCCTGGCTTGACTCGGCTCGTTCACCACTCTGGTTGCTCACGGTGTTCCCGTGGGCAACTGCCCCTTTCCCTTGCTTGTATTCCCTTGTATGTTTGTCGTGTTTGTCGTGCACTTACTGAGCGCAGGGACCGCCGCCCAGTTGTACCCCGTCGCCTAGGGCGGGTCGTTGCAAGAAGGCAGGGACAGAGTGGCGGGTAGACTAGGGCTCACTTGTCCGTTTCCCTACCCCCCGTCATTACATAATCACAAGCCCATACCTAGTCTACCCTGGTCCCTGACACCACTATGGACCCCCGTGAGACCCTGGCTCAGCAAATGCAGGGTCTCTCCCTACAGGTCCAGGCCCTGGCTCAGAGGGTCAACCAGCCTGATGCTACCTTGGTAGTTCCCCTCACCTCACCTCTTGAACCCCACCTCAAGTTGCCCGACCGGTTCTCAGGGGACCGGAGGGCTTTTCTCTCCTTTCGGGAGAGTTGTAGGCTTTACTTTCGTTTAAAGCCTCATTCCTCAGGTTCTGAGAGCCAGCGGGTGGGTATAATTATGTCCCGGCTCCAGGAAGGGCCCCAAGAGTGGGCCTTCTCATTGGCTCCTGACGCCCCTGAACTTTCCTCCGTTGATTGTTTCTTTTCTGCTCTCGGACTTATTTATGACGAGACTGACAGGACTGCCTTTGCCGAGAGTCAGCTGGTGACCTTACGTCAGGGTAAGAGACCTGTTGAGGAGTATTGCTCTGACTTTAGGAAGTGGTGCGTAGCTTCTCGGTGGAATGACCCTGCCTTAAGGTGCCAGTTTAGGTTGGGTCTGTCGAGTGCCCTGAAAAACCTGCTAGTTAGCTATCCCTCTTCTGACTCCCTAGACCAGGTTATGGCTTTAGCGGTACGACTTGACCGACGTCTCAGGGAACGACAACGTGAACGTTTATGTGTTTTCTCCTCCGACTCCCCCATGATGCCTCCCGAAGTTCCGTTGCTTCGTTCCTCCCCAAAAGACTCAGAGATACCTATGCAACTCGGGGCCTCCGTGTCCCCCCAACAACGTAGAGAATTCCGCAGGAAGAATGGTCTCTGCTTCTACTGTGGGGATGACAAGCATCAAGTGAACAACTGTCCTAAGCGTAAGAATGCAGCCAGAGAACTTCCGCGTCTAAGTGATCATCGGGGAGGTCACTTGGGCGCACAGGTATTTCCCGTAAAGATGAAACGTACTAAGATCTTGCTTCCCTTTCAGGTCTCTTTTGGTGGTAGGTCTGCTACCGGCAGTGCCTTCGTGGATTCAGGGTCCTCTACTAATATCATGTCTGTGGAATTTGCTATGTCTCTTGCTATGCCTCTGATTGATTTGCCTAAACCTGTCCCGGTAGTAGGTATCGACTCCACTCCTCTTGCTAATGGTTATTTTACACAGCATACCCCTGTTTTTGAACTCCTTGTTGGCTCCATGCATTTGGAGCAGTGCTCTGTACTGTTAATGCAGGGATTATCGTACGATTTGGTTCTAGGCCTTCCCTGGTTGCAGTTGCATAATCCCACGTTTGACTGGAATACTGGGGAGCTAACCAAATGGGGTAATGAATGTTTTACATCATGTTTTTCTGTTAATTCTATTTCTCCCCCTGAGGAGGCGAACACGCTACCCGAGTTTGTTCAGGACTTCGCTGATGTTTTCTCTAAGGAGGCCTCCGAAGTCTTACCTCCTCATAGAGAATACGATTGCGCTATCGAATTGGTACCAGGAGCTAAGCTTCCTAAGGGTAGGATATTTAATCTTTCTTGTCCTAAACGTGAAGCCATGAGAGAGTATATCCAGGAATGCCTGGCCAAGGGTTACATTCGCCCCTCTACTTCTCCGGTAGGTGCTGGCTTCTTCTTCGTAGGGAAGAAGGATGGTGGTCTTAGGCCATGCATTGACTACCGTAGCCTGAATAAGGTCACGGTAAGGAACCAGTAGCCCCTTCCTTTGATTCCTGATCCCTTCAATCAGGTTCAGGGGGCCCAATGGTACTCTAAGTTGGATCTACGGGGGGCGTATAACCTTATCCGCATCAAAGAGGGGGATGAGTGGAAGACTGCGTTTAACATGCCCGAAGGCCATTTCGAATACCTCGTCATGCCCTTTGGGTTGTGTAATGCTCCTGCGGTCTTCCAGAATTTCATAAATGAGATTTTGAGAAATTACCTGGGGATATTTCTTGTAGTGTACCTTGATGACATACTGGTGTTTTCCAAGGACTGGTCCTCCCACATTGAGCATGTCAGGAAGGTGCTCCAGGTCCTTCGGGAAAACAAACTGTTTGCCAAAACCGAAAAATGTGTGTTTGGGGTACAGGAAATACCATTTTTGGGTCAAATCCTCACTCCTCATGAATTCCGCATGGACCCCGCCAAGGTTCAGGCTGTGGCGAAATGGGTCCAACCTGCCTCCCTGAAGGCGTTACAGTGTTTTTTGGGGTTTGCTAATTATTACAGTAGATTTATTGCTAACTTCTCGGTCATCGCTAAGCCTCTTACGGACCTCACTCGCAAAGGAGCTGATCTCCTCCACTGGCCTCCTGAGGCTGTCCAGGCTTTTGAGGTCCTTAAGAGGTGCTTTATCTCGGCCCCGTTGCTGGTTCAGCCCAACCAAATGGAGCCATTTATCGTGGAAGTTGACGCATCTGAGGTGGGAGTGGGGGCTGTCTTGTCCCAGGGTACCAGGTCCCTCACCCATCTCCGCCCCTGTGCCTACTTCTCCAGCAAGTTTTCGCCAACTGAGAGTAACTATGATATTGGCAACCGCGAACTCTTAGCCATTAAATGGGCATTTGAAGAGTGGCGCCACTTCCTGGAGGGGGCTAGGCACCAGGTAACGGTCCTTACCGACCACAAGAATCTGGTTTTCCTAGAATCTGCCCAGAGGCTAAACCCGAGACAAGCTCGATGGGCGTTATTTTTTACCAGATTCAATTTTTTGGTTACCTATAGGGCTGGGTCTAAAAATATTAAGGCTGATGCACTGTCACGTAGCTTCATGGCCAGCCCTCCTTCGGAGGAAGATCCTGCTTGTATTTTGCCTCCAGGTATAATCATTTCCTCGATCGATTCTGATTTAGTCTCTGAAATTGCTGCTGATCAAGGTTCAGCTCCCGGGAACCTTCCTGAGAACAAGCTGTTTGTTCCCCTGCAATTCCGGCTAAGTGTACTTAGGGAAAATCATGACTCCGCACTATCTGGTCATCCAGGCATCCTGGGTACCAAACACCTCATTACTAGAATCTATTGGTGGCCTGGGTTGCCTAAAGACGTTAAGGCCTACGTCGCCGCTTGTGAGGTTTGTGCTAGGTCCAAGACTCCCAGGTCCCGACCAGCGGGCTTACTATGTTCGTTGCCCATTCCCCAGAGACCTTGGACACATATCTCCATGGATTTTATCACCGATTTGCCTCCATCCCAAGGCAAGTCGGTGGTGTGGGTTGTAGTAGACCGCTTCAGTAAGATATGCCACTTTGTGCCCCTCAAGAAATTACCCAACGCCAAGACGTTGGCTACCTTGTTTGTCAAACACATCCTGCGTCTCCATGGGGTCCCTGTAAATATTGTTTCGGACAGAGGGGTACAATTTGTTTCATTGTTTTGGAGAGCCTTCTGTATGAAGTTGGAGATTGATCTGTCCTTCTCCTCTGCTTTCCATCCTGAAACCAATGGCCAAACGGAGAGGACTAATCAATCTCTAGAACAATATTTAAGGTGTTTTGTCTCTGACTGTCAATATGATTGGGTCTCATTCATTCCCCTCGCCGAATTTTCCCTTAATAACCGGGTCAGTAACTCGTCAGGGGTCTCCCCCTTTTTCTGTAATTTTGGGTTTAATCCACGGTTCTCCTCCGTTTCACCTGGTAGTTCCAACAATCCCGAGGTAGAGGTCGTTCATCGGGAACTGTGCACAGTCTGGGCCCAGGTTCAGAAGAACCTAGAGGCGTCCCAGAGCGTACAAAAAACTCAGGCTGATAGAAAACGTTCTGCTAACCCCCTGTTTATGGTCGGGGATCTGGTGTGGTTATCGTCTAGGAACTTGCGTCTCAAGGTTCCGTCCAAGAAGTTTGCTCCCCGGTTTATTGGGCCGTATAAGGTCATTGAGGTCCTCAATCCTGTCTCCTTCCGGCTGGAGTTACCCCCGTCTTTTCGTATACACGACGTGTTTCATGCCTCCCTCCTTAAACGCTGCTCCCCGTCCTTGGCTCCCTCTTGGATACCTCCTGTTCCCGTCCTCACCCCTGAGGGGGTGGAATTCGAGGTGGCCAAGATTGTGGACAGCAAGATGGTCCAAGGCTCCCTCCAGTACCTGGTCCATTGGAGAGGATACGGGCCCGAGGAGAGGACTTGGGTACCCGCCCGGGATGTTCACGCTGGGGTATTGGTCAGGAGGTTCCACCTGCGTTTCCCCAGTAAGCCAGGTCCACTTAGAAAGGGTCCGGTGGCCCCTCATAAAAGGGGGGGGGTACTGTAAAGGATCTGCCAGGCACAGCTTCGGGGTTAACTCCCATAATTAATCAGTCAGCACCTGAATCTACATCCCTGAGACTGACTCCAGCTTCCACCACTCAGGCTGGCAGGCTTAGGAGTGGGAGAGCCTATCGCAACCTGGCCAGACTCAGCTAGCTCCCGCCCTCGGTCTATTTAAGCCTGCCCTTCCTGTCCCTCGGTGCTTGTGATTCTTTTCGTGTGGTTTCCTGGCCCAGCTACAGCTCCTTCTATTTTGATCCTGCTCCATACAGACCCTGGCTTACTGACTACTCTTCTGCTCTTCGTTTGGTACCTCGCACACTCCTGGCTTGACTCGGCTCGTTCACCACTCTGGTTGCTCACGGTGTTCCCGTGGGCAACTGCCCCTTTCCCTTGCTTGTATTCCCTTGTATGTCTGTCGTGTTTGTCATGCACTTACTGAGCGCAGGGACCGCCGCCCAGTTGCACCCTGTCGCCTAGGGCGGGTCGTTGCAAGTAGGCAGGGACAGAGTGGCGGGTAGACTAGGGCTCACTTGTCCGTTTCCCTACCCCCCGTCATTACATATATACAGCTCCCATAGCGTTACATGATAACATTCTGCTGCCTGCAGTCACCACTAGGGGGAGCTCACTACATACAGATATCCAGTTCCCATAGCGTTACATGATAACATTCTGCTGCCTGCAGCCACCACTAGGGGGAGCTCAGTACATACAGCTCCCATAGAGTTACATCATAACATTCTGCTGCCTGTAGCCACCTTAGAGGGCGCTCCCTACATACAGATATATACAGCTCCCATAGGGTTACATGATAACATTCAGCCTGCAGTCACCACTAGCAGGAGCTTACTGTATATTGTTTATAAGGTAAACTCAATAATAACACAGTATGCAGTAAGCTCTTAAGCGCCCTCTAGTGGTGGCTACAGGCAGACTGAATTGTACCATGTAACTATGTCTATGAAGAGAATTTGGAGCTCTGTATCAGAAAAACTGTTCTCTGACCACCATAAAGATATATTAAAAAATGAATCAGCGCAGAATGTTGGAACAAAAAACAAATTGGTTATAAAATGTGCACAATAATATTAAAAGGCTTTTCCGCTCTTTGGACAACCCCCGTCCAGTGTCTGCTTCTCCAGACCATGAGCAGATTGTGAGGGCCCCACGATTCCCCCTGATGATAAGTTGTAGAAAGCGGCTGCTCACTGCTCACCTGCATGAAAAAAACATGATATAGCTCAAGAAAATGCGCGTGTGTAATACAAGGTCTCATTAAGTCTGTCTCTTTTTTGCAGCTGCTATTTGCTGCGCTTCAGGTGAGTATCTTAAAATGGTTGTCCACCTTCTGACAACTGATGACCGATCAACCAGTTAGGTCATCAGTATGTCATCGGTGCGGGTCCAACACCCGGACCCCGCACCGATAAGCCATTCCGGTGGCTTGAGGGCACCGGATGTTGTGGCACATAATGCTATGGACGGAGCCCGGAAGCAGTTGGCTCGATACATAGCATAGCGGCCGTGCTCCAGAACTGCAGGTCCACTCCTATTCACTTGAATTCTACAGTACTGCAGCTCGGCCGCTATTCCGTGGCTGGAGAGAAGTGCTTTCGGCTTGTACGTCCGTTGCACGGAGGCACCGGACCAGCTGATCTGTGCGGCGCCCGGGTGTCGGACCCCCACAGATCATGCACTGATGACCTATGGAATTCCTTCATAATAAGATTGTGTGTTATAACATGGACACCCAGCAGCAATAATTATCAATCAGTAAGCAATGAAGAGCTGCAAATGTTTATTGTATAGAATAATATTTTAATACACAAATTTCTTTTGTGTAATGGGAATTTTCAATTCTCTTGATGGTAGTCAAATAAATCTTGAATTATCTGATAATTGTATCATATTCTTTCATCTCAGGATACTGAGGGTATTGAGAGCTACTGTCAAATCTTCATATGGTATATAATCCAAGTACTACAACATGGTTCTCATTTGTAGGACAATAATACTTTATTATTTGTCTTAATCACCTGCCTCCTGTATCTGCCTCCTGTATCTGCCTCCTGTATCTTCCTCCTGTATCTGCCTCCTGTATCTTCCTCTTACTGTAACTCACTGGCACCTGAATATTACTGGTTCTTGTATCTACCTCATTCTGCTTTGTTTCTTTATCTCACTGGTTCCTGTATCTTATTGGTTCCTGTATCTCACTGGTTCCTGTATCTTATTGGTTCCTGTATCTTATTGGTTCCTGTATCTCACTGGTTCCTGTATCTCACTGGTTCCTGTATCTCACTGGTTCCTGTATCTCACTGGTTTCTGTATCTCACTGGTGCCTGTATCTCACTGGTTCCTGTATCTCACTGGTTCCTGTATCTCACTGGTTCCTGTATCTCATTGGTTCCTGTATCTCACTGGTTCCTGTATCTCACTGGTTCCTGTATCTTACTGGTTCCTGTATCTCACTGGTTCCTGTATCTCACTGGTTCCTGTATCTCATTGGTTCCTGTATCTCACTGGTTCCTGTATCTCACTGGTTCCTGTATCTCACTGGTTCCTGTATCTCACTGGTTCCTGTATCTCACTGGTTCCTGTATCTCACTGGTTCCTGTATCTCACTGGTTCCTGTATCTCACTGGTTCCTGTATCTCACTGGTTCCTGTATCTCACTGGTTCCTGTATCTCACTGGTTCCTGTATCTCATTGGTTCCTGTATCTCACTGGTTCCTGTATCTCACTGGTTCCTGTATCTTATTGGTTCCTGTATCTCACTGGTTCCTGTATCTTATTGGTTCCTGTATCTCACTGGTTCCTGTATCTCACTGGTTCCTGTATCTCACTGGTTCCTGAATCTCACTGGTTCCTGTATCTCATTGGTTCCTGTATCTCACTGGTTCCTGTATCTTATTGGTTCCAGTATCTCACTGGTTCCTGTATCTTATTGGTTCCTGTATCTCACTGGTTCCTGTATCTCACTGGTTCCTGTATCTACCTGGTTCCTGTATCTCACTGGTTCCTGTATCTCATTGGTTCCTGTAACTCACTGGTTCCTGTATCTCATTGGTTCCTGTATCTCACTGGTTCCTGTATCTCACTGGTGCCTGTATCTCACTGGTGCCTGTATCTCACTGGTGCCTGTATCTCACTGGTGCCTGTATCTCACTGGTTCCTGTATCTTATTGATTCTTGTATCTCACTGGTTCCTGTATCTTATTGGTTCCTGTATCTCACTGGTTCCTGTATCTCACTGGTTCCTGTATCTCACTGATTCCTGTATCTCACTGGTGCCTGTATCTCACTGGTGCCTGTATCTCACTGGTGCCTGTATCTCACTGGTGCCTGTATCTCACTGGTGCCTGTATCTCACTGGTGCCTGTATCTCACTGGTGCCTGTATCTCATTGGTTCCTGTATCTCACTGGTTCCTGTATCTCACTGGTTCCTGTATCTCACTGGTTCCTGTATCTCCCTGGTTCCTGTATCTCACTGGTTCCTGTATCTCACTGGTTCCTGTATCTCACTGGTTCCTGTATCTCACTGGTTCCTGTATCTCACTGGTTCCTGTATCTCACTGGTTCCTGTATCTCACTGGTTCCTGTATCTCACTGGTTCCTGTATCTCACTGGTTCCTGTATCTCACTGGTTCAGGTATCTCACTGGTTCAGGTATCTCACTGGTTCAGGTATCTCACTGGTTCCTGTATCTCACTGGTTCCTGTATCTCACTGGTTCCTGTATCTTAATGGTTCCTGTATCTCACTGGCCGTGTATTTACCTGATTTCCATATCTAGATGGTTAGAGTATCTACCTGGTTCCTGTATCTCATTGGCCCCTATATCCAGAGGTGTAACTTGAAGCTCCTGGGCCCTAATGCAAAATCCGTAACAAGGCCCCCCAACGATCAAGCATCATTAATACCATGGGCATCTTCATATGCGCAGATGAACTTTTGCGGGCCCCCTCATGTTTCAGGGTCCACGTGTGACCAAAACCTCTGTACCTCCTGTAGTTATGCCTCTGCCTGTATCTTATCAGTTCCTGTATCTACCTGATTACTGTTACTTCCTGGTTCCAGTATCTTGATGGTACCGGAATCTAATAGGCTGCTCTATATACCTGGTTCCTGTATATACCTGGTTCCTGTATATACCTGGATTCCTGTATATACCTGGATTCCTGTTTCTACCTGGTTCCATAGCAATCTGGATTGGGATCACTAACCCCATCTCCAGAGATCATTATCCAATCTCTATACAGCTCCATATTCCAACCTAAAGAGTTTTATAACCCCCTTCTTCATATAATGATATATGTCACGGACACTGGGTTTGTGGACCCACTAGGCCGCTCCGCCATAGCGGGGAGGCAGCTGACCAGGTCACAGTCTATGCGAAAGTAAAATGGCAGACAGTAATTCTTGGGTACCTGAAATAGTCCGGGCGGTGGCTGTGGCTTCAGCACGGATGGAGGCAGGTGCGGCAAGTGGCGCCAGACGTGGCGGGCAGTATCCGATGAGCGGTAGACACTTGACGTGGCAGATGACACTTGACGTGGCAGATGGCACTTGACGTGGCAGATGGCACTTGACGTGGCAGATGGCACTTGACGTGACAGAAGACACTTGACGTGGCAGAAGACACTTGACGTGGCAGATGGCACTTGACGTGGCAGAAGACACTTGACGTGGCAGATGGCACTTGACGTGGCAGAAGACACTTGAACGCGGGTAGGCACAGGAACAATACGGAATACAGGAACGGTAACAGGGCACGGGTAACAGCTGGAACGGGAGACACTAAGGGACCATTTACGAGACAGACTGGGAAAGACTAACAACGCTCAGGCAAGGATTGGAAGGCCAGGGGCCTTCTTATAGACCAGGAAATCGTGGCAGTTGATGATGATGACGATTTCCTAATTGCGAGCGCTGGCCCTTTAAGGCCGGGCGCGAGCGTGCGCGCTCACCCTACAGGACCCAGCCGGACGGAGCGGAAGTGAGCGCTGGCATCTCCTAGGAGGGAGACGGAGGCCAGCGCTCACAGATCCATGGCTGCGGGCGTCGGGAGGTGAGTAAACCCGACGACCCGCGGCCATGGACGCTACAGTATCCCCCCTCTTACGCCCCCTCTTCTTGGGGCCAGAGTGAGAGAGGAACTTTTTAATAAGAGTAGGGGCGCTGAGGTTCTCTTCTGGCTCCCAGGACCTCTCCTCAGGACCAAACCCTCTCCAGTCCACCAAATAGAAAGTCCTTCCTCCTACCCTCTTGCGGTCCAGGATCTCCTTTACCTCGAATACATCAGAAGGGCCGCTGGAAGCAACTGTGGAACTAGAGGTCTTGCTGTAGCGGTTCAGGACCACTGGTTTCAGGAGGGACACATGGAAGGAGTTAGGGATTCTGAGGGTAGGAGGCAGCTGTAGCTTATAGGAAACAGGGTTAATTTGTTGCAGGATCTCGAAAGGACCAAGGAACCTGGGAGCAAACTTGTATGAAGGCACCCTCAAGCGAATGTTTCGAGAGGACAGCCAGACTTTAGTCCCAGGAAGATACTTCTCTTGGTATCTGCCTTACGCTTCTTTCGTTCTACCGCCAGCAAAATAGAGGACCGGGTCTGTTGCCAGATTTGCAGGAAGTCCCCATATGCAGTCAGCAGCGGGTACCTGAGATGAAGTCGACACTGGAAGAGGGACTCTGGGATGTTGACTGTACATGATGTGAAACTGAGTGGAGGTGGTGGACTCACTTGTGTGGTTATTATATGAAAACTCGGCCCATGGAAGAAGCTGTACCCAGTTATCGTGCTGAGAAGAGATGAAGTGGCGGAGATAATTTTCCATGTTCTGGTTGATCCTCTCAACTTGCCCATTGGACTGGGGGTGATAGGCAGAGGAAAAGTCCAAACTCACATCCAGGAGTTTACAGAGGGCTCTCCAGAACTTGGAGGTAAACTGAACCCCCCGGTTGGACACAATGTGAAGAGGCAAGCCATGCAAGCGGAAGATGTGTAGAATGAAGAGACTCGACAGACGAGGAGCAGAAGGTAGGCCGGTCAGTGGGATAAAATGAGCCATCTTAGAGAACCGGTCCACCACCACCCAGACAGTGTTACATCCTGCTGAGAGGGGAAGGTCTGTGACGAAGTCCATAGCGATGTGCTGCCAGGGGGCACTGGGTACAGGCAGGGGTTGAAGCAGGCCGGCAGGCTTGCTGTGAGTCACTTTGTTGGAGGCACACACCGTGCAAGCGGAGACAAAGTCCAGAACATCTTTAGGTAGCGTAGGCCACCAGAAGTGACGAGCGATCAGGTCTTGAGCTTTACGGACACCCAGCTAGTTTAGAACTGTGTCCCCAGCGGAGAATTCTTTTTCTGTCTGCCAACCGAACAAAAGTTCTCACTGGAGGGATATTTCTAAGCTGCAGAGGATTGGCGGTGACAACGCAGGATGGGTCTATGATCGTCTGAAGGGACTCCACCGTGTCTTCCGTTTCAAATGATCTGGACAGGGCATCGGCCCTCACGTTCTTGTCAGCGGGACGGTAGTGGAGCAGAAATTGGAAACGGGTGAAGAACAGTGACCACCTGGCTTCACGAGGATTCAGTCTTTGAGCGGACTGAAGGTAAGTGAGATTCTTGTGGTCGGTGAAGATCAGGATGGGGTGAGCAGCGCCCTCCAGAAGATATCTCCACTCCTCCAGAGCCAATTTGATAGCCAGTAGCTCCCGATCTCCAATGGAATAATTGTGCTCAGCAGAGGAAAACAGTCTTGAGTAGTAGCCACACACTACTGCCTTTCCTTTGGAGCTCCTCTGGAACAGAAGTGCACCTGCACCAACAGAGGAAGCGTCCACTTCCAGTGAGAACTGCCGAGATATGTCAGGGTGATGGAGGATCGAAGCTGAAGTGAAGGCTTTCTTGAGGCTAATGAATGCGGACTCTGCCTCTGGAGTCCATACCTTGGCGTTCACACCCTTCTTGGTAAGGGTAGAGATGGGGGCCGTCAGAGAAGAAAAGTTCGGAATAAACTGGCGGTAGAAATTGGCAAAACCCAGTAACCGCTGTATGGCCCTTAGGCCTTGAGGACGTGGCCATTCCAGGACAGACTTTAACTTCTCAGGGTCCATCTTAAGGCCTTGATCTGAGATGATGTAGCCCAGGAAGGGCAAAGACCTCTTTTCAGAGGTGCATTTCTCTAACTTGGCATACAAGCGATTCTCTCTTAGTCGCAGAAGAACTTGACGAACATGCCTCCGATGGGTCATCAGATCTGGCGAGAAAATTAGAATATCATCGAGATAAACTACAACACACGAATAGAGGAGATCTCGGAAGATCTCATTAACGAACTCCTGAAATACTTCGGGAGCGTTACACAGTCCGAAGGGCATCACTAGGTATTCGTAGTGCCCATCGCGGGTGTTAAATGCCGTCTTCCATTCGTCACCCCGGCGAATCCGGATTAGATTATAGGCCCCCCGCAGATCTAGCTTGGAAATTTTTTTGCCTCCTCGTATGCGATCAAACAGCTCGGAAATGAGTGGCAACGGGTATTTGTTCTTGAACGTGATCTGATTGAGACCACGGTAGTCAATGCAGGGTCGGAGAGATCCATTTCTCTTTTTAACGAAGAAGAATCCTGCCCCGGCCGGGGAGGAAGATTTTCGAATAAAACCCCTCTCCAAGTTCTCCTTGATATAGGCTGACATCGATAAAGTCTCTGGCAAGGAGAGAGGATATACTCGTCCACGGGGAAGAGAAGCATTGGGAACCAGTTCAATGGGACAGTCATAATTCCGATGTGGAGGCAACGTCTCAGCCTCTCGTTTGCAGAAAACATCCGCAAAACTGGCATACTGAGAAGGTAGATCGGAGAGTGACTGAGGTAGAGGAGGCACAACAGGACGGACTTGTGACAGGCAATGGCTATGGCATCTGGAACCCCATTGAAGAACTTCTCCAGAACTCCAGTCGAGTGTCGGGGCATGTAGACGGAGCCATGGCAGACCCAGCAGGATAGGATTGATAGCCTTGGGTAGTACCAGGAAGGAGATCTGTTCTGAGTGAAGAGCTCCGACCCATAATGTCAACGGCTCAGTGATGAGCATGATTGGATCAGGCAACGGTAGACCATTCACAGAGGCAACTGCCAGAAGTCTCTCCAGATGGACTGTGGGTAGTTGAAACCGATCCACTAGATCTTGGTGGATAAAATTAGCAGCCGCTCCAGAGTGAAGATAGGCGGAGGAAGGATGTGATGCCTGTCCGGTGACGATGGCCACAGGTATCGATAATTTGGAAGAGGTTTTAACGTTTGGAGATGTTCCACCTAGAGTTGCCTCTCCAACCAACCCTAGGTACTGGAGTTTCCCGG
>NC_134688.1:479813004-479881740 GCF_050947455.1 Rhinoderma darwinii
AGGCTGCTGGAAGGTGAGGAGGTGACACTGTCCTCTAATAACATATATTACAGAGGCTGCAGGCAGGAGAGGGGGTACAGGCTGCTGGAAGGTGAGGAGGTGACACTGTCCTCTAATAACATATATTACAGAGGCTGCAGGCAGGAGAGGAGGTACAGGCTGCTGGAAGGTGAGGAGGTGACACTGTCCTCTAATAACATATATTACAGAGAGGCTGCAGGCAGGAGAGGGGGTACAGGCTGCTGGAAGGTGAGGAGGTGACACTGTCCTCTAATAACATATATTACAGAGAGGCTGCAGGCAGGAGAGGGGGTACAGGCTGCTGGAAGGTGAGGAGGTGACACTGTCCTCTAATAACATATATTACAGAGGCTGCAGGCAGGAGAGGGGGTACAGGCTGCTGGAAGGTGAGGAGGTGACACTGTCCTCTAGTAACATATATTACAGAGGCTGCAGGCAGGAGAGGGGGTACAGACTGCTGGAAGGTGAGGAGGTGACACTGTCCTCTAATAACATATATTACAGAGGCTGCAGGCAGGAGAGGGGGTACAGGCTGCTGGAAGGTGAGGAGGTGACACTGTCCTCTAGTAACATATATTACAGAGGCTGCAGGCAGGAGAGGGGTACAGGCTGCTGGAAGGTGAGGCGGTGACACTGTCCTCTAATAACATATATTACAGAGGCTGCAGGCAGGAGAGGGGGTACAGGCTGGTGGAAGGTGAGGAGGAGACACTGTCCTCTAATAACATATATTACAGAGGCTGCAGGCAGGAGAGGGGGTACAGGCTGCTGGAAGGTGAGGAGGTGACACTGTCCTCTAATAACATATATTACAGAGGCTGCAGGCAGGAGAGGGGGTACAGACTGCTGGAAGGTGAGGAGGTGACACTGTCCTCTAATAACATATATTACAGAGGCTGCAGGCAGGAGAGGGGGTACAGGCTGCTGGAAGGTGAGGAGGTGACACTGTCCTCTAATAACATATATTACAGAGAGGCTGCAGGCAGGAGAGGGGGTACAGGCTGCTGGAAGGTGAGGAGGTGACATTGTCCTCTAATAACATATATTACAGAGGCTGCAGGCAGGAGAGGGGGTACAGGCTGCTGGAGGGTGAGGAGGTGACACTGTCCTCTAATAACATATATTACAGAGGCTGCAGGCAGGAGAGGGGGTACAGGCTGCTGGAAGGTGAGGAGGTGACACTGTCCTCTAATAACATATATTACAGAGGCTGCAGGCAGGAGAGGGGGTACAGGCTGCAGGAAGGTGAGGAGGTGACACTGTCCTCTAATAACATATATTACAGAGGCTGCAGGCAGGAGAGGGGGTACAGGCTGCTGGAAGGTGAGGAGGCGACACTGTCCTCTAATAACATATATTACAGAGGCTGCAGGCAGGAGAGGGGTACAGGCTGCTGGAAGGTGAGGAGGTGACACTGTCCTCTAATAACATATATTACAGAGAGGCTGCAGGCAGGAGAGGGGGGTACAGGCTGCTGGAAGGTGAGGGGGTGACACTGTCCTCTAATAACATATATTACAGAGGCTGCAGGCAGGAGAGGGGGTACAGGCTGCTGGAAGGTGAGGAGGTGACACTGTCCTCTAATAACATATATTACAGAGGCTGCAGGCAGGAGAGGAGGTACAGGCTGCTGGAAGGTGAGGAGGTGACACTGTCCTCTAATAACATATATTACAGAGAGGCTGCAGGCAGGAGAGGGGGTACAGGCTGCTGGAAGGTGAGGAGGTGACACTGTCCTCTAATAACATATATTACAGAGGCTGCAGGCAGGAGAGGGGGTACAGGCTGCTGGAAGGTGAGGAGGTGACACTGTCCTCTAGTAACATATATTACAGAGGCTGCAGGCAGGAGAGGGGGTACAGACTGCTGGAAGGTGAGGAGGTGACACTGTCCTCTAATAACATATATTACAGAGGCTGCAGGCAGGAGAGGGGGTACAGGCTGCTGGAAGGTGAGGAGGTGACACTGTCCTCTAGTAACATATATTACAGAGGCTGCAGGCAGGAGAGGGGTACAGGCTGCTGGAAGGTGAGGCGGTGACACTGTCCTCTAATAACATATATTACAGAGGCTGCAGGCAGGAGAGGGGGTACAGGCTGCTGGAAGGTGAGGAGGAGACACTGTCCTCTAATAACATATATTACAGAGGCTGCAGGCAGGAGAGGGGGTACAGGCTGCTGGAAGGTGAGGAGGTGACACTGTCCTCTAATAACATATATTACAGAGGCTGCAGGCAGGAGAGGGGGTACAGACTGCTGGAAGGTGAGGAGGTGACACTGTCCTCTAATAACATATATTACAGAGGCTGCAGGCAGGAGAGGGGGTACAGGCTGCTGGAAGGTGAGGAGGTGACACTGTCCTCTAATAACATATATTACAGAGAGGCTGCAGGCAGGAGAGGGGGTACAGGCTGCTGGAAGGTGAGGAGGTGACATTGTCCTCTAATAACATATATTACAGAGGCTGCAGGCAGGAGAGGGGGTACAGGCTGCTGGAGGGTGAGGAGGTGACACTGTCCTCTAATAACATATATTACAGAGGCTGCAGGCAGGAGAGGGGGTACAGGCTGCTGGAAGGTGAGGAGGTGACACTGTCCTCTAATAACATATATTACAGGGAGGCTGCAGGCAGGAGAGGGGGTACAGGCTGCTGGAAGGTGAGGAGGTGACACTGTCCTCTAATAACATATATTACAGAGGCTGCAGGCAGGAGAGGGGGTACAGGCTGCTGGAAGGTGAGGAGGTGACACTGTCCTCTAATAACATATATTACAGAGAGGCTGCAGGCAGGAGAGGGGGTACAGGCTGCTGGAAGGTGAGGGGGTGACACTGTCCTCTAATAACATATATTACAGAGAGGCTGCAGGCAGGAGAGGGGGTACAGGCTGCTGGAAGGTGAGGAGGTGACACTGTCCTCTAATAACATATATTACAGAGGCTGCAGGCAGGAGAGGGGTACAGGCTGCTGGAAGGTGAGGAGGTGACACTGTCCTCTAATAACATATATTACAGAGGCTGCAGGCAGGAGAGGGGGTACAGAGGTGACACTGTCCTCTAATAACATATATTACAGAGGCTGCAGGCAGGAGAGGGGTACAGGCTGCTGGAAGGTGAGGAGGTGACACTGTCCTCTAATAACATATATTACAGAGGCTGCAGGCAGGAGAGGGGTACAGGCTGCTGGAAGGTGAGGAGGTGACACTGTCCTCTAATAACATATATTACAGAGAGGCTGCAGGCAGGAGAGGGTGTACAGGCTGCTGGAAGGTGAGGAGGTGACACTGTCCTCTAATAACATATATTACAGAGGCTGCAGGCAGGAGAGGGGGTACAGGCTGCTGGAAGGTGAGGAGATGACACTGTCCTCTAATAACATATATTACAGAGGCTGCAGGCAGGAGAGGGGTACAGGCTGCTGGAAGGTGAGGAGGTGACACTGTCCTCTAATAACATATATTACAGAGGCTGCAGGCAGGAGAGGGGGTACAGGCTGCTGGAAGGTGAGGAGGTGACACTGTCCTCTAATAACATATATTACAGAGAGGCTGCAGGCAGGAGAGGGGGTACAGGCTGATGGAAGGTGAGGAGGTGACACTGTCCTCTAATAACATATATTACAGAGGCTGCAGGCAGGAGAGGCGGTACAGGCTGCTGGAAGGTGAGGAGGTGACACTGTCTCTAATAACATATATTACAGAGGCTGCAGGCAGGAGAGGGGGTACAGGCTGCTGGAAGGTGAGGAGGTGACACTGTCCTCTAATAACATATATTACAGAGGCTGCAGGCAGGAGAGGGGGTACAGACTGCTGGAAGGTGAGGGGGTGACACTGTCCTCTAATAACATATATTACAGAGAGGCTGCAGGCAGGAGAGGGGGTACAGGCTGCTGGAAGGTGAGGAGGTGACACTGTCCTCTAATAACATATATTACAGAGGCTGCAGGCAGGAGAGGGGGTACAGGCTGCTGGAAGGTGAGGAGGTGACACTGTCCTCTAATAACATATATTACAGAGGCTGCAGGCAGGAGAGGGGGTACAGGCTGCTGGAAGGTGAGGAGGTGACACTGTCCTCTAGTAACATATATTACAGAGGCTGCAGGCAGGAGAGGGGGTACAGGCTGCTGGAAGGTGAGGCGGTGACACTGTCCTCTAATAACATATATTACAGAGGCTGCAGGCAGGAGAGGGGGTACAGGCTGCTGGAAGGTGAGGAGGAGACACTGTCCTCTAATAACATATATTACAGAGGCTGCAGGCAGGAGAGGGGGTACAGGCTGCTGGAAGGTGAGGAGGTGACACTGTCCTCTAATAACATATATTACAGAGGCTGCAGGCAGGAGAGGGGGTACAGACTGCTGGAAGGTGAGGAGGTGACACTGTCCTCTAATAACATATATTACAGAGGCTGCAGGCAGGAGAGGGGGTACAGGCTGCTGGAAGGTGAGGAGGTGACACTGTCCTCTAATAACATATATTACAGAGAGGCTGCAGGCAGGAGAGGGGGTACAGGCTGCTGGAAGGTGAGGAGGTGACATTGTCCTCTAATAACATATATTACAGAGGCTGCAGGCAGGAGAGGGGGTACAGGCTGCTGGAGGGTGAGGAGGTGACACTGTCCCTCTAATAACATATATTACAGAGTCTGCAGGCAGGAGAGGGGGTACAGGCTGCTGGAAGGTGAGGAGATGACACTGTCCTCTAATAACATATATTACAGGGAGGCTGCAGGCAGGAGAGGGGGTACAGGCTGCTGGAAGGTGAGGAGGTGACACTGTCCTCTAATAACATATATTACAGAGGCTGCAGGCAGGAGAGGGGGTACAGGCTGCTGGAAGGTGAGGAGGTGACACTGTCCTCTAATAACATATATTACAGAGGCTGCAGGCAGGAGAGGGGTACAGGCTGCTGGAAGGTGAGGAGATGACACTGTCCTCTAATAACATATATTACAGAGGCTGCAGGCAGGAGAGGGGGTACAGGCTGCTGGAAGGTGAGGAGGTGACACTGTCCTCTAATAACATATATTACAGAGGCTGCAGGCAGGAGAGGGGGTACAGGCTGCTGGAAGGTGAGGAGGTGACACTGTCCTCTAATAACATATATTACAGAGGCTGCAGGCAGGAGAGGGGGTACAGGCTGCTGGAAGGTGAGGAGGTGACACTGTCCTCTAATAACATATATTACAGAGAGGCTGCAGGCAGGAGAGGGGGTACAGGCTGCTGGAAGGTGAGGAGGTCACACTGTCCTCTAATAACATATATTACAGAGGCTGCAGGCAGGAGAGGGGTACAGGCTGCTGGAAGGTGAGGAGGTGACACTGTCCTCTAATAACATATATTACAGAGACTGCAGGCAGGAGAGGGGGTACAGGCTGCTGGAAGGTGAGGAGGTGACACTGTCCTCTAATAACATATATTACAGAGAGGCTGCAGGCAGGAGAGGGGGTACAGGCTGCTGGAAGGTGAGGAGGTGACACTGTCCTCTAATAACATATATTACAGAGAGGCTGCAGGCAGGAGAGGGGGGTACAGGCTGCTGGAAGGTGAGGAGGTGACACTGTCCTCTAATAACATATATTACAGAGAGGCTGCAGGCAGGAGAGGAGGTACAGGCTGCTGGAAGGTGAGGAGGTGACACTGTCCTCTAATAACATATATTACAGAGGCTGCAGGCAGGAGAGGGGGTACAGGCTGCTGGAAGGTGAGGAGGTGACACTGTCCTCTAATAACATATAATACAGAGAGGCTGCAGGCAGGAGAGGGGTACAGGCTGCTGGAAGGTGAGGAGGTGACACTGTCCTCTAATAACATATATTACAGAGAGGCTGCAGGCAGGAGAGGGGGTACAGGCTGCTGGAAGGTGAGGAGGTGACACTGTCCTCTAATAACATATATTACAGAGGCTGCAGGCAGGAGAGGGGGTACAGGCTGCTGGAAGGTGAGGAGGTGACACTGTCCTCTAATAACATATATTACAGAGGCTGCAGGCAGGAGAGGGGGTACAGGCTGCTGGAAGCTGAGGAGGTGACACTGTCCTCTAATAACATATATTACAGAGAGGCTGCAGGCAGGAGAGGGGGTACAGGCTGCTGGAAGGTGAGGAGGTGACACTGTCCTCTAATAACATATATTACAGAGGCTGCAGGCAGGAGAGGGGGGTACAGGCTGCTGGAAGGTGAGGAGGTGACACTGTCCTCTAATAACATATATTACAGAGGCTGCAGGCAGGAGAGGGGTACAGACTGCTGGAAGGTGAGGAGGTGACACTGTCCTCTAATAACATATATTACAGAGGCTGCAGGCAGGAGAGGGGGACAGGCTGCTGGAAGGTGAGGAGGTGACACTGTCCTCTAATAACATATATTACAGAGGCTGCAGGCAGGAGAGGGGTACAGGCTGCTGGAAGGTGAGGAGGTGACACTGTCCTCTAATAACATATATTACAGAGAGGCTGCAGGCAGGAGAGGGGGTACAGGCTGCTGGAAGGTGAGGAGGTGACACTGTCCTCTAATAACATATATTACAGAGGCTGCAGGCAGGAGAGGAGGTACAGGCTGCTGGAAGGTGAGGGGGTGACACTGTCCTCTAATAACATATATTACAGAGAGGCTGGAGGCAGGAGAGGGGGTACAGGCTGCTGGAAGGCGAGGAGGTGACAATGTCCTCTAATAACATATATTACAGAGGCTGCAGGCAGGAGAGGGGTACAGGCTGCTGGAAGGTGAGGAGGTGACACTGTCCTCTAATAACATATATTACAGAGGCTGCAGGCAGGAGAGGGGGTACAGGCTGCTGGAAGGTGAGGAGGTGACACTGTCCTCTAATAACATATATTACAGAGAGGCTGCAGGCAGGAGAGTGGGTACAGGCTGCTGGAAGGTGAGGAGGTGACACTGTCCTCTAATAACATATATTACAGAGGCTGCAGGCAGGAGAGGAGGTACAGACTGCTGGAAGATGAGGAGGTGACACTGTCCTCTAATAACATATATTACAGAGGCTGCAGGCAGGAGAGGGGGTACAGGCTGCTGGAAGGTGAGGAGGTGACACTGTCCTCTAATAACATATATTACAGAGAGGCTGCAGGCAGGAGAGGGGTACAGGCGGCTGGAAGGTGAGGAGGTGACACTGTCCTCTAATAACATATATTACAGAGGCTGCAGGCAGGAGAGGCGGTACAGGCTGCTGGAAGGTGAGGAGGTGACACTGTCCTCTAATAACATATATTACAGCGGCTGCAGGCAGGAGAGGGGTACAGGCTGCTGGAAGGTGAGGAGGTGACACTGTCCTCTAATAACATATATTACAGAGGCTGCAGGCAGGAGAGGGGTACAGGCTGCTGGAAGGTGAGGAGGTGACACTGTCCTCTAATAACATATATTACAGAGGCTGCAGGCAGGAGAGGGGGTACAGGCTGCTGGAGGGTGGGGAGGTGACACTGTCCTCTAATAACATATATTACAGAGGCTGCAGGCAGGAGAGGGGGTACAGGCTGCTGGAAGGTGAGGAGGGGACACTGTCCTCTAATACATATATTACAGAGAGGCTGCAGGCAGGAGAGGGGGTACAGGCTGCTGGAAGGTGACACTGTCCTCTAATAACATATATTACAGAGGCTGCAGGCAGGAGAGGGGTACAGGCTGCTGGAAGGTGAGGAGGTGACACTGTCCTCTAATAACATATATTACAGAGAGGCTGCAGGCAGGAGAGGGGGTACAGGCTGCTGGAAGGTGAGGAGGTGACACTGTCCTCTAATAACATATATTACAGAGAGGCTGCAGGCAGGAGAGGGGGTACAGGCTGCTGGAAGGTGACACTGTCCTCTAATAACATATATTACAGAGGCTGCAGGCAGGAGAGGGGGTACAGGCTGCTGGAAGGTGAGGAGGGGACACTGTCCTCTAATAACATATATTACAGAGAGGCTGCAGGCAGGAGAGGGGGTACAGGCTGCTGGAAGATGAGGAGGTGACACTGTCCTCTAATAACATATATTACAGAGGCTGCAGGCAGGAGAGGGGGTACAGGCTGCTGGAAGGTGAGGAGGTGACACTGTCCTCTAATAACATATATTACAGAGAGGCTGCAGGCAGGAGAGGGGGGTACAGGCTGCTGGAAGGTGAGGAGGTGACACTGTCCTCTAATAACATATATTACAGAGGCTGCAGGCAGGAGAGGGGGGTACAGGCTGCTGGAAGATGAGGAGATGACACTGTCCTCTAATAACATATATTACAGAGGCTGCAGGCAGGAGAGGGGGTACAGGCTGCTGGAAGGTGAGGAGGTGACACTGTCCTCTAATAACATATATTACAGAGGCTGCAGGCAGGAGAGGGGGTACAGGCTGCTGGAAGGTGAGGAGGTGACAATGTCCTCTAATAACATATATTACAGAGGCTGCAGGCAGGAGAGGGGTACAGGCTGCTGGAAGGTGAGGAGGTGACACTGTCCTCTAATAACATATATTACAGAGAGGCTGCAGGCAGGAGAGGGGGTACAGGCTGCTGGAAGGTGAGGAGGTGACACTGTCCTCTAATAACATATATTACAGAGGCTGCAGGCAGGAGAGGGGTACAGGCTGCTGGAAGGTGAGGAGGTGACACTGTCCTCTAATAACATATATTACAGAGGCTGCAGGCAGGAGAGGGGTACAGGCTGCTGGAAGATGAGGAGGTGACACTGTCCTCTAATAACATATATTACAGAGGCTGCAGGCAGGAGAGGGGTACAGGCTGCTGGAAGGTGAGGAGGGGACACTGTCCTCTAATAACATATATTACAGAGGCTGCAGGCAGGAGAGGGGGTACAGGCTGCTGGAAGGTGAGGAGGTGACACTGTCCTCTAATAACATATATTACAGAGAGGCTGCAGGCAGGAGAGGGGTACAGGCTGCTGGAAGGTGAGGAGGTGACACTGTCCTCTAATAACATATATTACAGAGAGGCTGCAGGCAGGAGAGGGGGTACAGGCTGCTGGAAGATGAGGAGGTGACAATGTCCTCTAATAACATATATTACAGAGGCTGCAGGCAGGAGAGGGGGTACAGGCTGCTGGAAGGTGAGGAGGTGACACTGTCCTCTAATAACATATATTACAGAGAGGCTGCAGGCAGGAGAGGGGGGTACAGGCTGCTGGAAGGTGAGGAGGTGACACTGTCCTCTAATAACATATATTACAGAGAGGCTGCAGGCAGGAGAGGGGGTACAGGCTGCTGGAAGGTGAGGAGATGACACTGTCCTCTAATAACATATATTACAGAGAGGCTGCATGCAGGAGAGGGGGTACAGGCGGCTGGAAGGTGAGGAGGTGACACTGTCCTCTAATAACATATATTACAGAGGCTGCAGGCAGGAGAGGGGTACAGGCTGCTGGAAGGTGAGGAGGTGACACTGTCCTCTAATAACATATATTACAGAGGCTGCAGGCAGGAGAGGGGGTACAGGCTGCTGGAAGGTGAGGAGGTGACACTGTCCTCTAATAACATATTACAGAGGCTGCAGGCAGGAGAGGGGGAACAGGCTGCTGGAAGGTGAGGAGGGGACACTGTCCTCTAATAACATATATTACAGAGGCTGCAGGCAGGAGAGGGGGTACAGGCTGCTGGGAGGTGAGGAGGTGACACTGTCCTCTAATATATATTACAGAGGCTGCAGGCAGGAGAGGGGTACAGGCTGCTGGAAGGTGAGGAGGTGACACTGTCCTCTAATAACATATATTACAGAGGCTGCAGGCAGGAGAGGGGGTACAGGCTGCTGGAGGGTGAGGAGGTGACACTGTCCTCTAATAACATATATTACAGAGGCTGCAGGCAGGAGAGGTGGTACAGGCTGCTGGAAGGTAAGGAGGTGACACTCTCCTCTAATAACATATATTACAAATGCTGCAGGCAGGAGAGGGGGTACAGGCTACTGGGAGGTGAGGAGGTGACACTGTCCTCTAATAACATATATTACAGAGGCTGCAGGCAGGAGAGGGGGGTACAGGCTGCTGGAAGGTGAGGAGGGGACACTGTCCTCTAATAACATATATTACAGAGAGGCTGCAGGCAGGAGAGGGGGTACAGGCTGCTGGAAGGTGAGGAGGTGACACTGTCCTCTAATAACATATATTACAGAGAGGCTGCAGGCAGGAGAGGAGGTACAGGCTGCTGGAAGGTGAGGAGGTGACACTGTCCTCTAATAACATATATTACAGAGGCTGCAGACAGGAGAGTGGGTACAGGCTGCTGGAAGGTGAGGAGGTGACACTGTCCTCTAATAACATATATTACAGAGGCTGCAGGCAGGAGAGAGGGTACAGGCTGCTGGAAGGTGAGGAGGTGACACTGTCCTCTAATAACATATATTACAGAGAGGCTGCAGACAGGATAGGGGGTACAGGCTGCTGGAAGGTGAGGAGGTGACACTGTCCTCTAATAACATATATTACAGAGGCTGCAGGCAGGAGAGGGGGTACAGGCTGCTGGAAGGTGAGGAGGTGACACTGTCCTCTAATAACATATATTACAGAGAGGCTGCAGGCAGGAGAGGGGGATACAGGCTGCTGGAAGGTGAGGAGGTGACACTGTCCTCTAATAACATATATTACAGAGAGGCTGCAGGCAGGAGAGGGGGATACAGGCTGCTGGAAGGTGAGGAGGTGACACTGTCCTCTAATAACATATATTACAGAGGCTGCAGGCAGGAGAGGGGGTACAGGCTGCTGGAAGGTGAGGAGGTGACACTGTCCTCTAATAACATATATTACAGAGGCTGCAGGCAGGAGAGGAGGTACAGGCTGCTGGAAGGTGAGGAGGTGACACTGTCCTCTAATAACATATATTACAGAGAGGCTGCAGGCAGGAGAGGGGGATACAGGCTGCTGGAAGGTGAGGAGGTGACACTGTCCTCTAATAACATATATTACAGAGGCTGCAGGCAGGAGAGGGGGTACAGGCTGCTGGAAGGTGAGGAGGTGACACTGTCCTCTAATAACATATATTACAGAGGCTGCAGGCAGGAGAGGGGGTACAGGCTGCTGGAAGGTGAGGAGGTGACACTGTCCTCTAATAACATATATTACAGAGGCTGCAGGCAGGAGAGGGGGTACAGGCTGCTGGAAGGTGAGGAGGTGACACTGTCCTCTAATAACATATATTACAGAGAGGCTGCATGCAGGAGAGGGGGTACAGGCTGCTGGAAGGTGAGGAGGAGACACTGTCCTCTAATAACATATATTACAGAGGCTGCAGGCAGGAGAGGGGTACAGACTGCTGGAAGGGGAGGAGGTGACACTGTCCTCTAATAACATATATTACAGAGGCTGCAGGCAGGAGAGGGGTACAGACTGCTGGAAGGTGAGGAGGGGACACTGTCCTCTAATAACATATATTACAGAGGCTGCAGGCAGGAGAGGGGTACAGACTGCTGGAAGGTGAGGAGATGACACTGTCCTGTAATAACATATATTACAGAGGCTGCAGGCAGGAGAGGGGGTACAGGCTGCTGGAAGGTGAGGAGGTGACACTGTCCTCTAATAACATATATTACAGAGGCTGCAGGCAGGAGAGGGGGTACAGGCTGCTGGAAGGTGAGGAGGAGACACTGTCCTCTAATAACATATATTACAGAGAGGCTGCATGCAGGAGAGGGGGTACAGGCTGCTGGAAGGTGAGGGGGTGACACTGTCCTCTAATAACATATATTACAGAGGCTGCAGGCAGGAGAGGGGGTACAGGCTGCTGGAAGGTGAGGAGGTGACACTGTCCTCTAATAACATATATTACAGAGAGGCTGCAGGCAGGAGAGGGGGTACAGGCGGCTGGAAGGTGAGGAGGTGACACTGTCCTCTAATAACATATATTACAGAGGCTGCAGGCAGGAGAGGGGGTACAGGCTGCTGGAAGGTGAGGAGGTGACACTGTCCTCTAATAACATATATTACAGAGGGGCTGCAGGCAGGAGAGGGGTACAGGCTGCTGGAAGGTGAGGAGGTGACACTGTCCTCTAATAACATATATTACAGAGGCTGCAGGCAGGAGAGGGGGTACAGGCTGCTGGAAGGTGAGGAGGAGACACTGTCCTCTAATAACATATATTACAGAGGCTGCAGGCAGGAGAGGGGTACAGACTGCTGGAAGGGGAGGAGGTGACACTGTCCTCTAATAACATATATTACAGAGGCTGCAGGCAGGAGAGGGGTACAGACTGCTGGAAGGAGAGGAGGTGACACTGTCCTCTAATAACATATATTACAGAGAGGCTGCATGCAGGAGAGGGGGTACAGGCTGCTGGAAGGTGAGGAGGAGACACTGTCCTCTAATAACATATATTACAGAGGCTGCAGGCAGGAGAGGGGTACAGACTGCTGGAAGGAGAGGAGGTGACACTGTCCTCTAATAACATATATTACAGAGGCTGCAGGCAGGAGAGGGGGTACAGGCTGCTGGAAGGTGAGGAGGTGACACTGTCCTGTAATAACATATATTACAGAGGCTGCAGGTAGGAGAGGGGGTACAGGCTGCTGGAAGGTGAGGAGATGACACTGTCCTGTAATAACATATATTACAGAGGCTGCAGGCAGGAGAGGGGTACAGGCTGCTGGAAGGTGAGGAGGTGACACTGTCCTCTAATAACATATATTACAGAGAGGCTGGAGGCAGGAGAGGGGGTACAGGCTGCTGGGAGGTGAGGAGGTGACACTGTCCTCTAATATATATTACAGAGGCTGCAGGCAGGAGAGGGGTACAGGCTGCTGGAAGGTGAGGAGGTGACACTGTCCTCTAATAACATATATTACAGAGGCTGCAGGCAGGAGAGGGGGTACAGGCTGCTGGAAGGTGAGGAGGTGACACTGTCCTCTAATAACATATATTACAGAGGCTGCAGGCAGGAGAGGGGGTACAGGCTGCTGGAAGGTGAGGAGGTGACACTGTCCTCTAATAACATATATTACAGAGAGGCTGCAGGCAGGAGAGGGGGTACAGACTGCTAGAAGGTGAGGAGGTGACACTGTCCTGTAATAACATATATTACAGAGAGGCTGCAGGCAGGAGAGGGGTACAGGCTGCTGGAAGGTGAGGAGGTGACACTGTCCTCTAATATATATTACAGAGGCTGCAGGCAGGAGAGGGGGTACAGGCTGCTGGAAGGTGAGGAGGTGACACTGTCCTCTAATAACATATATTACAGAGGCTGCAGGCAGGAGAGGGGGTACAGGCTGCTGGAAGGTGAGGAGGTGACACTGTCCTCTAATAACATATATTACAGAGAGGCTGCAGGCAGGAGAGGGGGTACAGGCTGCTGGAAGGTGAGGGGTGACACTGTCCTCTAATAACATATATTACAGAGAGGCTGCAGGCAGGAGAGGGGGTACAGGCTGCTGGAAGGTGAGGAGATGACACTGTCCTCTAATAACATATATTACAGAGGCTGCAGGCAGGAGAGGGGTACAGACTGCTGGAAGGTGAGGAGGTGACACTGTCCTCTAATAACATATATTACAGAGGCTGCAGGCAGGAGAGGGGGTACAGGCTGCTGGAAGGTGAGGAGGTGACACTGTCCTCTAATAACATATATTACAGAGGCTGCAGGCAGGATAGGGGGTACAGGCTGCTGGAAGGTGAGGAGGTGACACTGTCCTCTAATAACATATATTACAGAGGCTGCAGGCAGGAGAGGGGTACAGGCTGCTGGAAGGTGAGGAGGTGACACTGTCCTCTAATAACATATATTACAGAGGCTGCAGGCAGGAGAGGGGGTACAGGCTGCTGGAAGGTGAGGAGGTGACACTGTCCTCTAATAACATATATTACAGAGGCTGCAGGCAGGAGAGGGGTACAGGCTGCTGGAAGGTGAGGAGGTGACACTGTTCTCTAATAACATATATTACAGAGGCTGCAGGCAGGAGAGGGGGTACAGGCTGCTGGAAGGTGAGGAGGTGACACTGTCCTCTAATAACATATATTACAGAGGCTGCAGGCAGGAGAGGGGGTACAGGCTGCTGGAAGGTGAGGAGGTGACACTGTCCTCTAATAACATATATTACAGAGGCTGCAGGCAGGAGAGGGGGTACAGGCTGCTGGAAGGTGAGGAGATGACACTGTCCTCTAATAACATATATTACAGAGGCTGCAGGCAGGAGAGGGGGTACAGACTGCTGGAAGGTGAGGAGGTGACACTGTCCTCTAATAACATATATTACAGAGGCTGCAGGCAGGAGAGGGGTACAGGCTGCTGGAAGGTGAGGAGGTGACACTGTCCTCTAATAACATATATTACAGAGGCTGCAGGCAGGAGAGGGGGTACAGGCTGTTGGAAGGTGAGGAGGTGACACTGTCCTCTAATAACATATATTACAGAGGCTGCAGGCAGGAGAGGGGGTACAGGCTGCTGGAAGGTGAGGAGATGACACTGTCCTCTAATAACATATATTACAGAGGCTGCAGGCAGGAGAGGGGGTACAGGCTGCTGGAAGGTGAGGCGGTGACACTGTCCTCTAATAACATATATTACAGAGGCTGCAGGCAGGAGAGGGGGTACAGGCTGCTGGAAGGTGAGGAGGTGACACTGTCCTCTAATAACATATATTACAGAGGCTGCAGGCAGGAGAGGGGTACAGGCTGCTGGAAGGTGAGGAGGCGACACTGTCCTCTAATAACATATATTACAGAGGCTGCAGGCAGGAGAGGGGTACAGGCTGCTGGAAGGTGAGGAGGTGACACTGTCCTCTAATAACATATATTACAGAGAGGCTGCAGGCAGGAGAGGGGGTACAGGCTGCTGGAAGGTGAGGAGATGACACTGTCCTCTAATAACATATATTACAGAGGCTGCAGGCAGGAGAGGGGTACAGGCTGCTGGAAGGTGAGGAGGTGACACTGTCCTCTAATAACATATATTACAGAGAGGCTGCAGGCAGGAGAGGGGTACAGGCTGCTGGAAGGTGAGGAGGTGACACTGTCCTCTAATAACATATATTACAGAGGCTGCAGGCAGGAGAGGGGGTACAGGCTGCTGGAAGGTGAGGAGGTGACACTGTCCTCTAATAACATATATTACAGCGGCTGCAGGCAGGAGAGGGGTACAGGCTGCTGGAAGGTGAGGAGGTGACACTGTCCTCTAATAACATATATTACAGAGGCTGCAGGCAGGAGAGGGGTACAGGCTGCTGGAAGGTGAGGAGGTGACACTGTCCTCTAATAACATATATTACAGAGGCTGCAGGCAGGAGAGGGGGTACAGGCTGCTGGAAGGTGAGGAGGGGACACTGTCCTCTAATAACATATATTACAGAGGCTGCAGGCAGGAGAGGGGTACAGGCTGCTGGAAGGTGAGGAGGTGACACTGTCCTCTAATAACATATATTACAGAGGCTGCAGGCAGGAGAGGAGGTACAGACTGCTGGAAGGTGAGGAGGTGACACTGTCCTCTAATAACATATATTACAGAGAGGCTGCAGGCAGGAGAGGGGGTACCGGCTGCTGGAAGGTGAGGAGGTGACACTGTCCTCTAATAACATATATTACAGAGGCTGCAGGCAGGAGAGGGGGTACAGGCTGCTGGAAGGTGAGGAGGTGACACTGTCCTCTAATAACATATATTACAGAGGCTGCAGGCAGGAGAGGGGGTACAGGCTGCTGGAAGGTGAGGAGGTGACACTGTCCTCTAATAACATATATTACAGAGAGGCTGCAGGCAGGAGAGGGGGTACAGGCTGCTGGAAGGTGAGGGGTGACACTGTCCTCTAATAACATATATTACAGAGAGGCTGCAGGCAGGAGAGGGGGTACAGGCTGCTGGAAGGTGAGGAGATGACACTGTCCTCTAATAACATATATTACAGAGGCTGCAGGCAGGAGAGGGGTACAGACTGCTGGAAGGTGAGGAGGTGACACTGTCCTCTAATAACATATATTACAGAGTCTGCAGGCAGGAGAGGGGGTACAGGCTGCTGGAAGGTGAGGAGGTGACACTGTCCTCTAATAACATATATTACAGAGGCTGCAGGCAGGATAGGGGGTACAGGCTGCTGGAAGGTGAGGAGGTGACACTGTCCTCTAATAACATATATTACAGAGGCTGCAGGCAGGAGAGGGGTACAGGCTGCTGGAAGGTGAGGAGGTGACACTGTCCTCTAATAACATATATTACAGAGGCTGCAGGCAGGAGAGGGGGTACAGGCTGCTGGAAGGTGAGGAGGTGACACTGTCCTCTAATAACATATATTACAGAGGCTGCAGGCAGGAGAGGGGTACAGGCTGCTGGAAGGTGAGGAGGTGACACTGTTCTCTAATAACATATATTACAGAGGCTGCAGGCAGGAGAGGGGGTACAGGCTGCTGGAAGGTGAGGAGGTGACACTGTCCTCTAATAACATATATTACAGAGGCTGCAGGCAGGAGAGGGGGTACAGGCTGCTGGAAGGTGAGGAGGTGACACTGTCCTCTAATAACATATATTACAGAGGCTGCAGGCAGGAGAGGGGGTACAGGCTGCTGGAAGGTGAGGAGATGACACTGTCCTCTAATAACATATATTACAGAGGCTGCAGGCAGGAGAGGGGGTACAGACTGCTGGAAGGTGAGGAGGTGACACTGTCCTCTAATAACATATATTACAGAGGCTGCAGGCAGGAGAGGGGTACAGGCTGCTGGAAGGTGAGGAGGTGACACTGTCCTCTAATAACATATATTACAGAGGCTGCAGGCAGGAGAGGGGGTACAGGCTGCTGGAAGGTGAGGAGGTGACACTGTCCTCTAATAACATATATTACAGAGGCTGCAGGCAGGAGAGGGGGTACAGGCTGCTGGAAGGTGAGGAGATGACACTGTCCTCTAATAACATATATTACAGAGGCTGCAGGCAGGAGAGGGGGTACAGGCTGCTGGAAGGTGAGGCGGTGACACTGTCCTCTAATAACATATATTACAGAGGCTGCAGGCAGGAGAGGGGGTACAGGCTGCTGGAAGGTGAGGAGGTGACACTGTCCTCTAATAACATATATTACAGAGGCTGCAGGCAGGAGAGGGGTACAGGCTGCTGGAAGGTGAGGAGGCGACACTGTCCTCTAATAACATATATTACAGAGGCTGCAGGCAGGAGAGGGGTACAGGCTGCTGGAAGGTGAGGAGGTGACACTGTCCTCTAATAACATATATTACAGAGAGGCTGCAGGCAGGAGAGGGGGTACAGGCTGCTGGAAGGTGAGGAGATGACACTGTCCTCTAATAACATATATTACAGAGGCTGCAGGCAGGAGAGGGGTACAGGCTGCTGGAAGGTGAGGAGGTGACACTGTCCTCTAATAACATATATTACAGAGAGGCTGCAGGCAGGAGAGGGGTACAGGCTGCTGGAAGGTGAGGAGGTGACACTGTCCTCTAATAACATATATTACAGAGGCTGCAGGCAGGAGAGGGGGTACAGGCTGCTGGAAGGTGAGGAGGTGACACTGTCCTCTAATAACATATATTACAGCGGCTGCAGGCAGGAGAGGGGTACAGGCTGCTGGAAGGTGAGGAGGTGACACTGTCCTCTAATAACATATATTACAGAGGCTGCAGGCAGGAGAGGGGTACAGGCTGCTGGAAGGTGAGGAGGTGACACTGTCCTCTAATAACATATATTACAGAGGCTGCAGGCAGGAGAGGGGGTACAGGCTGCTGGAAGGTGAGGAGGGGACACTGTCCTCTAATAACATATATTACAGAGGCTGCAGGCAGGAGAGGGGTACAGGCTGCTGGAAGGTGAGGAGGTGACACTGTCCTCTAATAACATATATTACAGAGGCTGCAGGCAGGAGAGGAGGTACAGACTGCTGGAAGGTGAGGAGGTGACACTGTCCTCTAATAACATATATTACAGAGGCTGCAGGCAGGAGAGGGGGTACAGGCTGCTGGAAGATGAGGAGATGACACTGTCCTCTAATAACATATATTACAGAGGCTGCAGGCAGGAGAGGGGGTACCGGCTGCTGGAAGGTGAGGAGGTGACACTGTCCTCTAATAACATATATTACAGAGGCTGCAGGCAGGAGAGGGGTACAGGCTGCTGGAAGGTGAGGAGGAGACACTGTCCTCTAATAACATATATTACAGAGGCTGCATGCAGGAGAGGGGTACAGGCTGCTGGAAGGTGAGGAGGGGACACTGTCCTCTAATAACATATATTACAGAGGCTGCAGGCAGGAGAGGGGGTACAGGCTGCTGGAAGGAGAGGAGATGACACTGTCCTCTAATAACATATATTACAGGGAGGCTGCAGGCAGGAGAGGGGTACAGGCTGCTGGAAGGTGAGGAGGTGACACTGTCCTCTAATAACATATATTACAGAGGCTGCAGACAGGAGAGTGGGTACAGGCTGCTGGAAGGTGAGGAGATGACACTGTCCTCTAATAACATATATTACACAGAGGCTGCAGGTAGGAGAGGGGGTACAGGCTGCTGGAAGGTGAGGAGGTGACACTGTCCTCTAATAACATATATTACAGAGAGGCTGCAGGCAGGAGAGGGGGTACAGGCTGCTGGAAGGTGAGGAGGTGACACTGTCCTCTAATAACATATATTACAGAGGCTGCAGGCAGGAGAGGGGGTACAGGCTGCTGGAAGGTGAGGGGGTGACACTGTCCTCTAATAACATATATTACAGAGGCTGCAGGCAGGAGAGGGGGTACAGGCTGCTGGAAGGTGAGGAGGTGACACTGTCCTCTAATAACATATATTACAGAGGCTGCAGGCAGGAGAGGGGTACAGGCTGCTGGAAGGTGAGGAGGTGACACTGTCCTCTAATAACATATATTACAGAGGCTGCAGGCAGGAGAGGGGGTACAGGCTGCTGGAAGGTGAGGAGGTGACACTGTCCTCTAATAACATATATTACAGAGAGGCTGCAGGCAGGAGAGGGGGTACAGGCTGCTGGAAGGTGAGGAGGTGACACTGTCCTCTAATAACATATATTACAGAGAGGCTGCAGGCAGGAGAGGGGGTACAGGCTGCTGGAAGGTGAGGAGGTGACACTGTCCTCTAATAACATATATTACAGAGGCTGCAGGCAGGAGAGGGGGTACAGACTGCTGGAAGGTGAGGAGGTGACACTGTCCTCTAATAACATATATTACAGAGGCTGCAGGCAGGAGAGGGGGTACAGGCTGCTGGAAGGTGAGGAGGTGACACTGTCCTCTAATAACATATATTACAGAGGCTGCAGGCAGGAGAGGGGGTACAGGCTGCTGGAAGGTGAGGAGGTGACACTGTCCTCTAATAACATATATTACAGAGGCTGCAGGCAGGAGAGGGGGTACAGGCTGCTGGAAGGTGAGGAGGTGACACTGTCCTCTAATAACATATATTACAGAGGCTGCAGGCAGGAGAGGGGTACAGGCTGCTGGAAGGTGAGGAGGTGACACTGTCCTCTAATAACATATATTACAGAGAGGCTGCAGGGAGGAGAGGGGGTACAGGCTGCTGGAAGGTGAGGAGGTGACACTGTCCTCTAATAACATATATTACAGAGGCTGCAGGCAGGAGAGGGGGTACAGGCTGCTGGAAGGTGAGGAGGTGACACTGTCCTCTAATAACATATATTACAGAGGCTGCAGGCAGGAGAGGGGGTACAGGCTGCTGGAAGGTGAGGAGGTGACACTGTCCTCTAATAACATATATTACAGAGGCTGCAGGCAGGAGAGGGGGTACAGGCTGCTGGAAGGTGAGGAGGTGACACTGTCCTCTAATAACATATATTACAGAGAGGCTGCAGGCAGGAGAGGGGGTACAGGCTGCTGGAAGGTGAGGAGGGGACACTGTCCTCTAATAACATATATTACAGAGAGGCTGCAGGCAGGAGAGGGGGTACAGGCTGCTGGAAGATGAGGAGGTGACACTGTCCTCTAATAACATATATTACAGAGGCTGCAGGCAGGAGAGGGGGTACAGGCTGCTGGAAGGTGAGGGGGTGACACTGTCCTCTAATAACATATATTACAGAGGCTGCAGGCAGGAGAGGGGTACAGGCTGCTGGAAGGTGAGGAGGTGACACTGTCCTCTAATAACATATATTACAGAGAGGCTGCAGGCAGGAGAGGGGTACAGGCTGCTGGAAGGTGAGGAGGTGACACTGTCCTCTAATAACATATATTACAGAGGCTGCAGGCAGGAGAGGGGGTACAGGCTGCTGGAAGGTGAGGAGGTGACACTGTCCTCTAATAACATATATTACAGCGGCTGCAGGCAGGAGAGGGGTACAGGCTGCTGGAAGGTGAGGAGGTGACACTGTCCTCTAATAACATATATTACAGAGGCTGCAGGCAGGAGAGGGGTACAGGCTGCTGGAAGGTGAGGAGGTGACACTGTCCTCTAATAACATATATTACAGAGGCTGCAGGCAGGAGAGGGGGTACAGGCTGCTGGAAGGTGAGGAGGGGACACTGTCCTCTAATAACATATATTACAGAGGCTGCAGGCAGGAGAGGGGGTACAGACTGCTGGAAGGTGAGGAGGTGACACTGTCCTCTAATAACATATATTACAGAGAGGCTGCAGGCAGGAGAGGGGGTACCGGCTGCTGGAAGGTGAGGAGGTGACACTGTCCTCTAATAACATATATTACAGAGGCTGCAGGCAGGAGAGGGGGTACAGGCTGCTGGAAGATGAGGAGATGACACTGTCCTCTAATAACATATATTACAGAGGCTGCAGGCAGGAGAGGGGTACAGGCTGCTGGAAGGTGAGGAGGAGACACTGTCCTCTAATAACATATATTACAGAGAGGCTGCAGGGAGGAGAGGGGTACAGGCTGCTGGAAGGTGAGGAGGAGACACTGTCCTCTAATAACATATATTACAGAGGCTGCATGCAGGAGAGGGGTACAGGCTGCTGGAAGGTGAGGAGGGGACACTGTCCTCTAATAACATATATTACAGAGGCTGCAGGCAGGAGAGGGGGTACAGGCTGCTGGAAGGAGAGGAGATGACACTGTCCTCTAATAACATATATTACAGAGAGGCTGCAGGCAGGAGAGGGGTACAGGCTGCTGGAAGGTGAGGAGGTGACACTGTCCTCTAATAACATATATTACAGAGGCTGCAGACAGGAGAGTGGGTACAGGCTGCTGGAAGGTGAGGAGATGACACTGTCCTCTAATAACATATATTACACAGAGGCTGCAGGTAGGAGAGGGGGTACAGGCTGCTGGAAGGTGAGGAGGTGACACTGTCCTCTAATAACATATATTACAGAGAGGCTGCAGGCAGGAGAGGGGGTACAGGCTGCTGGAAGGTGAGGAGGTGACACTGTCCTCTAATAACATATATTACAGAGGCTGCAGGCAGGAGAGGGGGTACAGGCTGCTGGAAGGTGAGGGGGTGACACTGTCCTCTAATAACATATATTACAGAGAGGCTGCAGGCAGGAGAGGGGTACAGGCTGCTGGAAGATGAGGAGATGACACTGTCCTCTAATAACATATATTACAGAGGCTGCAGGCAGGAGAGGGGGTACAGGCTGCTGGAAGGTGAGGAGGTGACACTGTCCTCTAATAACATATATTACAGAGGCTGCAGGCAGGAGAGGGGGTACAGGCTGCTGGAAGGTGAGGAGGTGACACTGTCCTCTAATAACATATATTACAGAGGCTGCAGGCAGGAGAGGGGGTACAGACTGCTGGAAGGTGAGGAGGTGACACTGTCCTCTAATAACATATATTACAGAGGCTGCAGGCAGGAGAGGGGGTACAGGCTGCTGGAAGGTGAGGAGGTGACAATGTCCTCTAATAACATATATTACAGAGGCTGCAGGCAGGAGAGGGGGTACAGGCTGCTGGAAGGTGAGGGGGTGACACTGTCCTCTAATAACATATATTACAGAGGCTGCAGGCAGGAGAGGGGTACAGGCTGCTGGAAGGTGAGGAGGTGACACTGTCCTCTAATAACATATATTACAGAGGCTGCAGGCAGGAGAGGGGTACAGGCTGCTGGAAGGTGAGGAGGTGACACTGTCCTCTAATAACATATATTACAGAGTCTGCAGGCAGGAGAGGGGGTACAAGCTGCTGGAAGGTGAGGAGGTGACACTGTCCTCTAATAACATATATTACAGAGGCTGCAGGCAGGAGAGGGGGTACAGGCTGCTGGAAGGTGAGGAGGTGACACTGTCCTCTAATAACATATATTACAGAGAGGCTGCAGGCAGGAGAGGGGGTACAGGCTGCTGGAAGGTGAGGAGGTGACACTGTCCTCTAATAACATATATTACAGAGGCTGCAGGCAGGAGAGGGGTACAGGCTGCTGGAAGATGAGGAGGTGACACTGTCCTCTAATAACATATATTACAGAGGCTGCAGGCAGGAGAGGGGGTACAGGCTGCTGGAAGGTGAGGAGGTGACACTGTCCTCTAATAACATATATTACAGAGGCTGCAGGCAGGAGAGGGTGTACAGGCTGCTGGAAGGTGAGGAGGTGACACTGTCCTCTAATAACATATATTACAGAGGCTGCAGGCAGGAGAGGGGGTACAGGCTGCTGGAAGGTGAAGAGGTGACACTGTCCTCTAATAACATATATTACAGAGGCTGCAGGCAGGAGAGGGGGTACAGGCTGCTGGAAGGTGAGGAGGTGACACTGTCCTCTAATAACATATATTACAGAGAGGCTGCAGGCAGGAGAGGGGTACAGGCTGCTGGAAGGTGAGGAGGTGACACTGTCCTCTAATAACATATATTACAGAGAGGCTGCAGGCAGGAGAGGGGGTACAGGCTGCTGGAAGATGAGGAGGTGACACTGTCCTCTAATAACATATATTACAGAGGCTGCAGGCAGGAGAGGGGGTACAGACTGCTGGAAGGTGAGGAGGTGACACTGTCCTCTAATAACATATATTACAGAGGCTGCAGGCAGGAGAGGAGGTACAGGCTGCTGGAAGGTGAGGAGGTGACACTGTCCTCTAATAACATATATTACAGAGGCTGCAGGCAGGAGAGGGGGTACAGGCTGCTGGAAGGTGAGGAGGTGACACTGTCCTCTAATAACATATATTACAGAGGCTGCAGGCAGGAGAGGAGGTACAGGCTGCTGGAAGGTGAGGAGGTGACACTGTCCTCTAATAACATATATTACAGAGGCTGCAGGCAGGAGAGGGGGTACAGGCTGCTGGAAGGTGAGGAGATGACACTGTCCTCTAATAACATATATTACAGAGGCTGCAGGCAGGAGAGGCGGTACAGGCTGCTGGAAGGTGAGGAGGTGACACTGTCCTCTAATAACATATATTACAGAGGCTGCAGGCAGGAGAGGGGTACAGGCTGCTGGAAGGTGAGGAGGTGACACTGTCCTCTAATAACATATATTACAGAGGCTGCAGGCAGGAGAGGGGGTACAGGCTGCTGGAAGGTGAGGAGGTGACACTGTCCTCTAATAACATATATTACAGAGGCTGCAGGCAGGAGAGGGGGTACAGGCTGCTGGAAGGTGAGGAGGTGACACTGTCCTCTAATAACATATATTACAGAGGCTGCAGGCAGGAGAGGGGGTACAGGCTGCTGGAAGGTGAGGAGGGGACACTGTCCTCTAATAAAATATATTACAGAGGCTGCAGGCAGGAGAGGGGTACAGGCTGCTGGAATGTGAGGAGGTGACACTGTCCTCTAATAACATATATTACAGAGGCTGCAGGCAGGAGAGGGGGTACAGGCTGCTGGAAGGTGAGGAGGTGACACTGTCCTCTAATAACATATATTACAGAAGCTGCAGGCAGGAGAGGGGTACAGGCTGCTGGAAGGTGAGGAGGTGACACTGTCCTCTAATAACATATATTACAGAGGCTGCAGGCAGGAGAGGGGGTACAGGCTGCTGGAAGGTGAGGAGGTGACACTGTCATCTAATAACATATATTACAGAGAGGCTGCAGGCAGGAGAGGGGGTACAGGCTGCTGGAAGGTGAGGAGGTGACACTGTCCTCTAATAACATATATTACAGAGAGGCTGCAGGCAGGAGAGGGGTACAGGCTGCTGGAAGGTGAGGAGGTGACACTGTCCTCTAATAACATATATTACAGAGAGGCTGCAGGCAGGAGAGGGGGTACAGGCTGCTGGAAGGTGAGGAGATGACACTGTCCTCTAATAACATATATTACAGAGGCTGCAGGCAGGAGAGGGGGTACAGGCTGCTGGAAGGTGAGGAGGTGACAATGTCCTCTAATAACATATATTACAGAGGCTGCAGGCAGGAGAGGGGGTACAGGCTGCTGGAAGGTGAGGGGGTGACACTGTCCTCTAATAACATATATTACAGAGGCTGCAGGCAGGAGAGGGGGTACAGGCTGCTGGAAGGTGAGGCGGTGACACTGTCCTCTAATAACATATATTACAGAGGCTGCAGGCAGGAGAGGGGTACAGGCTGCTGGAAGGTGAGGAGGTGACACTGTCCTCTAATAACATATATTACAGAGGCTGCAGGCAGGAGAGGGGTACAGGCTGCTGGAAGGTGAGGAGGTGACACTGTCCTCTAATAACATATATTACAGAGGCTGCAGGCAGGAGAGGGGGTACAGGCTGCTGGAAGGTGAGGAGGTGACACTGTCCTCTAATAACATATATTACAGAGAGGCTGCAGGCAGGAGAGGGGGTACAGGCTGCTGGAAGATGAGGAGGTGACACTGTCCTCTAATAACATATATTACAGAGGCTGCAGGCAGGAGAGGGGGTACAGACTGCTGGAAGGTGAGGAGGTGACACTGTCCTCTAATAACATATATTACAGAGGCTGCAGGCAGGAGAGGAGGTACAGGCTGCTGGAAGGTGAGGAGGTGACACTGTCCTCTAATAACATATATTACAGAGGCTGCAGGCAGGAGAGGGGGTACAGGCTGCTGGAAGGTGAGGAGGTGACACTGTCCTCTAATAACATATATTACAGAGGCTGCAGGCAGGAGAGGGGGTACAGGCTGCTGGGAGGTGAGGAGGTGACACTGTCCTATAATAACATATATTACAGAGATGCTGCAGGCAGGAGAGGGGGTACAGGCTGCTGGAAGGTGAGGAGGTGACACTGTCCTCTAATAACATATATTACAGAGGCTGCAGGCAGGAGAGGGGGTACAGGCTGCTGGTAGGTGAGGAGGTGACACTGTCCTCTAATAACATATATTACAGAGAGGCTGCAGGCAGGAGAGGGGGGTACAGGCTGCTGGAAGGTGAGGAGATGACACTGTCCTCTAATAACATATATTACAGAGGCTGCAGGCAGGAGAGGGGGTACAGGCTGCTGGAAGGTGAGGAGGTGACACTGTCCTCTAATAACATATATTACAGAGAGGCTGCAGGCAGGAGAAGGGGTACAGGCGGCTGGAAGGTGAGGAGATGACACTGTCCTCTAATAACATATATTACAGAGAGGCTGCATGCAGGAGAGGGGGTACAGGCGGCTGGAAGGTGAGGAGGTGACACTGTCCTCTAATAACATATATTACAGAGGCTGCAGGCAGGAGAGGAGGTACAGGCTGCTGGAAGGTGAGGAGGTGACACTGTCCTCTAATAACATATATTACAGAGGCTGCAGGCAGGAGAGGGGGTACAGGCTGCTGGAAGGTGAGGAGGTGACACTGTCCTCTAATAACATATTACAGAGGCTGCAGGCAGGAGAGGGGGTACAGGCTGCTGGAAGGTGAGGAGGGGACACTGTCCTCTAATAACATATATTACAGAGGCTGCAGGCAGGAGAGGGGGTACAGGCTGCTGGAAGGTGAGGAGGTGACACTGTCCTCTAATAACATATATTACAGAGGCTGCAGGCAGGAGAGGGGGTACAGGCTGCTGGAAGGTGAGGAGGTGACACTGTCCTCTAATAACATATATTACAGAGAGGCTGCAGGCAGGAGAGGAGGTACAGGCTGCTGGAAGGTGAGGAGGTGACACTGTCCTCTAATAACATATATTACAGAGGCTGCAGGCAGGAGAGGGGGTACAGGCTGCTGGGAGGTGAGGAGGTGACACTGTCCTCTAATATATATTACAGAGGCTGCAGGCAGGAGAGGGGTACAGGCTGCTGGAAGGTGAGGAGGTGACACTGTCCTCTAATAACATATATTACAGAGGCTGCAGGCAGGAGAGGGGGTACAGGCTGCTGGAAGGTGAGGAGGAGACACTGTCCTCTAATAACATATATTACAGAGGCTGCAGGCAGGAGAGGGGGTACAGGCTGCTGGAGGGTGAGGAGGTGACACTGTCCTCTAATAACATATATTACAGAGGCTGCAGGCAGGAGAGGGGGTACAGGCTGCTGGAGGGTGAGGAGGTGACACTGTCCTCTAATAACATATATTACAGAGAGGCTGCAGGCAGGAGAGGGGGTACAGGCTGCTGGAAGGTGAGGAGGTGACACTGTCCTCTAATAACATATATTACAGAGGCTGCAGGCAGGAGAGGGGTACAGGCTGCTGGAAGGTGAGGAGGTGACACTGTCCTCTAATAACATATATTACAGAGGCTGCAGGCAGGAGAGGGGGTACAGGCTGCTGGAGGGTGAGGAGGTGACACTGTCCTCTAATAACATATATTACAGAGAGGCTGCAGGCAGGAGAGGGGGTACAGGCTGCTGGAAGTTGAGGGGATGACACTGTCCTGTAATAACATATATTACAGAGCCTGCAGGCAGGAGAGGGGTACAGGCTGCTGGAAGGTGAGGAGGTGACACTGTCCTCTAATAACATATATTACAGAGAGGCTGCAGGCAGGAGAGGGGTTACAGGCTGCTGGAAGGTGAGGGGGTGACACTGTCCTCTAATAACATATATTACAGAGGCTGCAGGCAGGAGAGGGGGTACAGGCTGCTGGAAGGTGAGGAGGTGACACTGTCCTCTAATAACATATATTACAGAGGCTGCAGGCAGGAGAGGGGGTACAGGCTGCTGGAAGGTGAGGAGGTGACACCGTCCTCTAATAACATATATTACAGAGAGGCTGCAGGCAGGAGAGGGGGTACAGGCTGCTGGAAGGTGAGGAGGTGACACTGTCCTCTAATAACATATATTACAGAGGCTGCAGGCAGGAGAGGGGGTACAGGCTGCTGGAGGGTGAGGAGGTGACACTGTCCTCTAATAACATATATTACAGAGGCTGCAGGCAGGAGAGGGGTACAGGCTGCTGGAAGGTGAGGAGGTGACACTGTCCTCTAATAACATATATTACAGGGGCTGCAGACAGGAGAGGGGGTACAGGCTGCTGGAAGGTGAGGAGGTGACACTGTCCTCTAATAACATATATTACAGAGAGGCTGCAGGCAGGAGAGGGGTGCAGGCTGCTGGAAGGTGAGGAGGTGACACTGTCCTCTAATAACATATATTACAGAGAGGCTGCAGCCAGGAGAGGGGGTACAGGCTGCTGGAAGGTGAGGAGGTGACACTGTCCTCTAATAACATATATTACAGAGGCTGCAGGCAGGAGAGGGGGTACAGGCTGCTGGAAGGTGAGGAGGTGACACTGTCCTCTAATAACATATATTACAGAGGCTGCAGGCAGGAGAGGGGGTACAGACTGCTGGAAGGTGAGGAGGTGACACTGTCCTCTAATAACATATATTACAGAGAGGCTGCAGGCAGGAGAGGGGTACAGACTGCTGGAAGGTGAGGAGGTGACACTGTCCTCTAATAACATATATTACAGAGGCTGCAGGCAGGAGAGGGGTACAGGCTGCTGGAAGGTGAGGAGGTGACACTGTCCTCTAATAACATATATTACAGAGGCTGCAGGCAGGAGAGGGGGACAGGCTGCTGGAAGGTGAGGAGGTGACACTGTCCTCTAATAACATATATTACAGAGGCTGCAGGCAGGAGAGGAGGTACAGGCTGCTGGAAGGTGAGGAGGTGACACTGTCCTCTAATAACATATATTACAGAGGCTGCAGGCAGGAGAGGGGGTACAGGCTGCTGGAAGGTGAGGAGGTGACACTGTCCTCTAATAACATATATTACAGAGGCTGCAGGCAGGAGAGGGGTACAGGCTGCTGGAAGGTGAGGAGGTGACACTGTCCTCTAATAACATATATTACAGAGGCTGCAGGCAGGAGAGGGGGTACAGGCTGCTGGAAGGTGAGGAGGTGACACTGTCCTCTAATAACATATATTACAGAGGCTGCAGGCAGGAGAGGGGTACAGGCTGCTGGAAGGTGAGGAGGTGACACTGTCCTCTAATAACATATATTACAGAGGCTGCAAGCAGGAGAGGTGGTACAGGCTGCTGGAAGGTGAGGAGGTGAGACTGTCCTCTAATAACATATATTACAGAGGCTGCAGGCAGGAAAGGGGTACAGGCTGCTGGGAGGTGAGGAGGTGACACTGTCCTCTAATAACATATATTACAGAGGCTGCAGGCAGGAGAGGGGGTACAGGCTGCTGGAAGGTGAGGAGGGGACACTGTCCTCTAATAACATATATTACAGAGAGGCTGCAGGCAGGAGAGGGGGTACAGGCTGCTGGAAGGTGAGGAGGTGACACTGTCCTCTAATAACATATATTACAGAGGCTGCAGGCAGGAGAGCGGGTACAGGCTGCTGGAAGGTGAGGCGGTGACACTGTCCTCTAATAACATATATTACAGAGGCTGCAGGCAGGAGAGGGGGTACAGGCTGCTGGAAGGTGAGGAGGTGACACTGTCCTCTAATAACATATATTACAGAGGCTGCAGGCAGGAGAGGGGGTACAGGCTGCTGGAAGGTGAGGAGGTGACACTGTCCTCTAATAACATATATTACAGAGAGGCTGCAGGCAGGAGAGGGGGTACAGGCTGCTGGAAGGTGAGGAGGTGACACTGTCCTCTAATAACATATATTACAGAGGCTGCAGGCAGGAGAGGGGGTACAGGCTGCTGGAAGGTGAGGGGGTGACACTGTCCTCTAATAACATATATTACAGAGGCTGCAGGCAGGAGAGGGGGTACAGGCTGCTGGAAGGTGAGGAGGTGACACTGTCCTCTAATAACATATATTACAGAGGCTGCAGGCAGGAGAGGGGGTACAGGCTGCTGGAAGGGGAGGAGGTGACACTGTCATCTAATAACATATATTACAGAGCCTGCAGGCAGGAGAGGGGGTACAGACTGCTGGAAGGTGTGGAGGTGACACTGTCCTCTAATAACATATATTACAGAGGCTGCAGGCAGGAGAGGAGGTACAGGCTGCTGGAAGGTGAGGAGATGACACTGTCCTCTAATAACATATATTACAGAGGCTGCAGGCAGGAGAGGGGTACAGGCTGCTGGAAGGTGAGGGGGTGACACTGTCCTCTAATAACATATATTACAGAGAGGCTGCAGGCAGGAGAGGGGGTACAGGCTGCTGGAAGGTGAGGAGATGACACTGTCCTCTAATAACATATATTACAGAGAGGCTGCAGGCAGGAGAGGGGGTACAGGCTGCTGGAAGGTGAGTAGGTGACACTGTCCTCTAATAACATATATTACAGAGGCTGCAGGCAGGAGAGGGGGTACAGGCTGCTGGAAGGTGAGGAGGTGACACTGTCCTCTAATAACATATATTACAGAGAGGCTGCAGGCAGGAGAGGGGTACAGGCTGCTGGAAGGTGAGGAGATGACACTGTCCTCTAATAACATATATTACAGAGGCTGCAGGCAGGAGAGGAGGTACAGGCTGCTGGAAGGTGAGGGGTGACACTGTCCTCTAATATATATTACAGAGGCTGCAGGCAGGAGAGGGGGTACAGGCTGCTGGAAGGTGAGGAGGTGACACTGTCCTCTAATAACATATATTACAGAGGCTGCAGGCAGGAGAGGGGGTACAGGCTGCTGGAAGGTGAGGAGGTGACACTGTCCTCTAATAACATATATTACAGAGGCTGCAGGCAGGAGAGGGGGTACAGACTGCTGGAAGGTGAGGAGGTGACACTGTCCTCTAATAACATATATTACAGAGGCTGCAGGCAGGAGAGGGGGTACAGGCTGCTGGAAGGTGAGGAGGTGACACTGTCCTCTAATAACATATATTACAGAGGCTGCAGGCAGGAGAGGGGTACAGGCTGCTGGAAGGTGAGGGGGTGACACTGTCCTCTAATAACATATATTACAGAGAGGCTGCAGGCAGGAGAGGGGGTACAGGCTGCTGGAAGGTGAGGAGATGACACTGTCCTCTAATAACATATATTACAGAGAGGCTGCAGGCAGGAGAGGGGGTACAGGCTGCTGGAAGGTGAGTAGGTGACACTGTCCTCTAATAACATATATTACAGAGGCTGCAGGCAGGAGAGGGGGTACAGGCTGCTGGAAGGTGAGGAGGTGACACTGTCCTCTAATAACATATATTACAGAGAGGCTGCAGGCAGGAGAGGGGTACAGGCTGCTGGAAGGTGAGGAGATGACACTGTCCTCTAATAACATATATTACAGAGGCTGCAGGCAGGAGAGGGGTACAGGCTGCTGGAAGGTGAGGAGGTGACACTGTCCTCTAATAACATATATTACAGAGGCTGCAGGCAGGAGAGGGGGTACAGGCTGCTGGAGGGTGAGGAGGTGACACTGTCCTCTAATAACATATATTACAGAGGCTGCAGGCAGGAGAGGGGGTACAGGCTGCTGGAGGGTGAGGAGGTGACACTGTCCTCTAATAACATATATTACAGAGGCTGCAGGCAGGAGAGGGGGGTACAGGCTGCTGGAAGGTGAGGAGGTGACACTGTCCTCTAATAACATATATTACAGAGGCTGCAGGCAGGAGAGGGGGTACAGGCTGCTGGAGGGTGAGGAGGTGACACTGTCCTCTAATAACATATATTACAGAGGCTGCAGGCAGGAGGGGGGTACAGACTGCTGGAAGGTGAGGAGGTGTCACTGTCCTCTAATAACATATATTACAGAGGCTGCAGGCAGGAGAGGGGGTACAGGCTGCTGGAAGGTGAGGAGGTGACACTGTCCTCTAATAACATATATTACAGAGGCTGCAGGCAGGAGAGGGTGTACAGGCTGCTGGAAGGTGAGGAGGTGACACTGTCCTCTAATAACATATATTACAGAGGCTGCAGGCAGGAGAGGGGTACAGGCTGCTGGAAGGTGAGGAGGTGACACTGTCCTCTAATAACATATATTACAGAGGCTGCAGGCAGGAGAGGGGGTACAGGCTGCTGGAAGGGGAGGAGGTGACACTGTCCTCTAATAACATATATTACAGAGGCTGCAGGCAGGAGAGGGGGTACAGGCTGCTGGAGGGTGAGGAGGTGACACTGTCCTCTAATAACATATATTACAGAGGCTGCAGGCAGGAGAGGGGGTACAGGCTGCTGGAAGGTGAGGAGGGGACACTGTCCTCTAATAACATATATTACAGAGAGGCTGCAGGCAGGAGAGGGGGTACAGGCTGCTGGAAGGTGAGGAGATGACACTGTTCTCTAATAACATATATTACAGAGAGGCTGCAGGCAGGAGAGGGGGTACAGGCTGCTGGAAGGTGAGGAGATGACACTGTCCTCTAATAACATATATTACAGAGGCTGCAGGCAGGAGAGGGGTACAGGCTGCTGGAAGGTGAGGGGGTGACACTGTCCTCTAATAACATATATTACAGAGAGGCTGCAGGCAGGAGAGGGGTACAGGCTGCTGGAAGGTGAGTAGATGACACTGTCCTCTAATAACATATATTACAGAGGCTGCAGGCAGGAGAGGGGTACAGGCTGCTGGAAGGTGTGGAGGAGACACTGTCCTCTAATAACATATATTACAGAGGCTGCAGGCAGGAGAGGGGGTACAGGCTGCTGGAAGGTGAGGAGGTGACACTGTCCTCTAATAACATATATTACAGAGGCTGCAGGCAGGAGAGGGGTACAGGCTGCTGGAAGGTGAGGAGGTGACACTGTCCTCTAATAACATATATTACAGAGGCTGCAGGCAGGAGAGGGGGTACAGGCTGCTGGAAGGTGAGGAGGTGACACTGTCCTCTAATAACACATATTACAGAGGCTGCAGGCAGGAGAGGGGGTACAGGCTGCTGGAAGGTGAGGAGGTGACACTGTCCTCTAATAACATATATTACAGGGAGGCTGCAGGCAGGAGAGGGGTACAGGCTGCTGGAAGGTGAGGAGGTGACACTGTCCTCTAATAACATATATTACAGAGGCTGCAGGCAGGAGAGGGGGTACAGGCTGCTGGAAGGTGAGGAGGTGACACTGTCCTCTAATAACATATATTACAGAGGCTGCAGGCAGGAGAGGGGGTACAGGCTGCTGGAAGGTGAGGAGGTGACACTGTCCTCTAATAACATATATTACAGAGGCTGCAGGCAGGAGAGGGGGTACAGGCTGCTGGAAGGTGAGGAGGTGACACTGTCCTGTAATAACATATATTACAGAGGCTGCAGGCAGGAGAGGGGTACAGGCTGCTGGAAGGTGAGGAGATGACACTGTCCTGTAATAACATATATTACAGAGGCTGCAGGCAGGAGAGGGGTACAGGCTGCTGGAAGGTGAGGAGATGACACTGTCCTGTAATAACATATATTACAGAGGCTGCAGGCAGGAGAGGGGTACAGGCTGCTGGAAGGTGAGGAGGTGACACTGTCCTCTAATAACATATATTACAGAGGCTGCAGGCAGGAGAGGGGGTACAGGCTGCTGGAAGGTGAGGCGGTGACACTGTCCTCTAATAACATATATTACAGAGGCTGCAGGCAGGAGAGGGGGTACAGGCTGCTGGAAGGTGAGGAGGTGACACTGTCCTCTAATAACATATATTACAGAGGCTGCAGGCAGGAGAGGGGTACAGGCTGCTGGAAGGTGAGGAGGTGACACTGTCCTCTAATAACATATATTACAGAGAGGCTGCAGGCAGGAGAGGGGGTACAGGCTGCTGGAAGGTGAGGAGGTGACACTGTCCTCTAATAACATATATTACAGAGGCTGCAGGCAGGAGAGGGGTACAGGCTGCTGGAAGGTGAGGAGGTGACACTGTCCTCTAATAACATATATTACAGAGGCTGTAGGCAGGAGAGGGGGTACAGGCTGCTGGAAGGTGAGGGGGTGACACTGTCCTCTAATAACATATATTACAGAGGCTGCAGGCAGGAGAGGGGGTACAGGCTGCTGGAAGGTGAGGGGGTGACACTGTCCTCTAATAACATATATTACAGAGGCTGCAGGCAGGAGAGGGGGTACAGACTGCTGGAAGGTGAGGAGGTGACACTGTCCTCTAATAACATATATTACAGAGAGGCTGCAGGCAGGAGAGGGGTACAGGCTGCTGGAAGGTGAGGAGGGGACACTGTCCTCTAATAACATATATTACAGAGACTGCAGGCAGGAGAGGGGTACAGGCTGCTGGAAGGTGAGGAGGTGACACTGTCCTCTAATAACATATATTACAGAGGCTGCAGGCAGGAGAGGGGGTACAGGCTGCTGGAAGGTGAGGAGGTGACACTGTCCTCTAATAACATATATTACAGAGAGGCTGCAGGCAGGAGAGGGGGTACAGGCTGCTGGAAGGTGAGGAGGTGACACTGTCCTCTAATAACATATATTACAGAGGGGCTGCAGGCAGGAGAGGGGTACAGGCTGCTGGAAGGTGAGGAGGGGACACTGTCCTCTAATAACATATATTACAGAGGCTGCAGGCAGGAGAGGGGGTACAGACTGCTGGAAGGTGAGGGGGTGACACTGTCCTCTAATAACATATATTACAGAGGCTGCAGGCAGGAGAGGGGGTACAGACTGCTGGAAGGTGAGGGGGTGACACTGTCCTCTAATAACATATATTACAGAGAGGCTACAGGCAGGAGAGGGGGTACAGACTGCTGGAAGGTGAGGGGGTGACACTGTCCTCTAATAACATATATTACAGAGAGGCTGCAGGCAGGAGAGGGGGTACAGGCTGCTGGAAGGTGAGGAGGTGACACTGTCCTCTAATAACATATATTACAGAGGCTGCAGGCAGGAGAGGGGGTACAGACTGCTGGAAGGTGAGGGGGTGACACTGTCCTCTAATAACATATATTACAGAGAGGCTGCAGGCAGGAGAGGGGGTACAGGCTGCTGGTAGGGGAGGAGGTGACACTGTCATCTAATAACATATATTACAGAGGCTGCAGGCAGGAGAGGGGTACAGGCTGCTGGAAGGTGAGGAGGTGACACTGTCCTCTAATAACATATATTACAGAGGCTGCAGGCAGGAGAGGGGGTACAGGCTGCTGGAGGGTGAGGAGGTGACACTGTCCTCTAATAACATATATTACAGAGAGGCTGCAGGCAGGAGAGGGGGTACAGACTGCTGGAAGGTGAGGAGGTGACACTGTCCTCTAATAACATATATTACAGAGAGGCTGCAGGCAGGAGAGGGGGTACAGGCTGCTGGAAGGTGAGGAGGTGACACTGTCCTCTAATAACATATATTACAGAGGCTGCAGGCAGGAGAGGGGGTACAGGCTGCTGGAAGGTGAGGAGATGACACTGTCCTCTAATAACATATATTACAGAGGCTGCAGGCAGGAGAGGTGGTACAGGCTGCTGGAAGGAGAGGAGGTGACACTGTCCTCTAATAACATATATTACAGAGGCTGCAGGCAGGAGAGGGGGTACAGGCTGCTGGAAGGTGAGGAGGTGACACTGTCCTCTAATAACATATATTACAGAGAGGCTGCAGGCAGGAGAGGGGGTACAGGCTGCTGGAAGGTGAGGGGGTGACACTGTCCTCTAATAACATATATTACAGAGGCTGCAGGCAGGAGAGGGGTACAGACTGCTGGAAGGTGAGGAGGTGACACTGTCCTCTAATAACATATATTACAGAGGCTGCAGGCAGGAGAGGGGGTACAGGCTGCTGGAAGGTGAGGAGGGGACACTGTCCTCTAATAACATATATTACAGAGGCTGCAGGCAGGAGAGGGGTACAGGCTGCTGGAAGGTGAGGAGGGGACACTGTCCTCTAATAACATATATTACAGAGAGGCTGCAGGCAGGAGAGGGGGTACAGGCTGCTGGAAGGTGAGGAGGTGACACTGTCCTCTAATAACATATATTACAGAGAGGCTGCAGGCAGGAGAGGGGGTACAGGCTGCTGGAAGGTGAGGAGATGACACTGTCCTCTAATAACATATATTACAGAGAGGCTGCAGGCAGGAGAGGGGGTACAGGCTGCTGGAAGGTGAGGAGGTGACACTGTCCTCTAATAACATATATTACAGAGAGGCTGCAGGCAGGAGAGGGGTACAGGCTGCTGGAAGGTGAGGAGGTGACACTGTCCTCTAATAACATATATTACAGAGGCTGCAGGCAGGAGAGGGGGTACAGGCTGCTGGAAGGTGAGGAGGTGACACTTTCCTCTAATAACATATATTACAGAGGCTGCAGGCAGGAGAGGGGGTACAGGCTGCTGGAAGGTGAGGAGGTGACACTGTCCTCTAATAACATATATTACAGAGGCTGCAGGCAGGAGAGGGGTACAGGCTGCTGGAAGGTGAGGAGATGACACTGTCCTCTAATAACATATATTACAGAGAGGCTGCAGGCAGGAGAGGGGGTACAGGCTGCTGGAAGGTGAGGAGGTGACACTGTCCTCTAATAACATATATTACAGAGGCTGCAGGCAGGAGAGGGGTACAGGCTGTAGGAAGGTGAGGAGATGACACTGTCCTCTAATAACATATATTACAGAGAGGCTGCAGGCAGGAGAGGGGGTACAGGCTGCTGGAAGGTGAGGAGGTGACACTGTCCTCTAATAACATATATTACAGAGGCTGCAGGCAGGAGAGGGGTACAGGCTGCTGGAAGGTGAGGAGGTGACACTGTCCTCTAATAACATATATTACAGAGGCTGCAGGCAGGAGAGGGGTACAGGCTGCTGGAAGGTGAGGAGGTGACACTGTCCTCTAATAACACATATTACAGAGGCTGCAGGCAGGAGAGGGGGTACAGGCTGCTGGAAGGTGAGGAGGTGACACTGTCCTCTAATAACATATATTACAGGGAGGCTGCAGGCAGGAGAGGGGTACAGGCTGCTGGAAGGTGAGGAGGTGACACTGTCCTCTAATAACATATATTACAGAGGCTGCAGGCAGGAGAGGGGGTACAGGCTGCTGGAAGGTGAGGAGGTGACACTGTCCTCTAATAACATATATTACAGAGGCTGCAGGCAGGAGAGGGGGTACAGGCTGCTGGAAGGTGAGGAGGTGACACTGTCCTCTAATAACATATATTACAGAGGCTGCAGGCAGGAGAGGGGGTACAGGCTGCTGGAAGGTGAGGAGGTGACACTGTCCTCTAATAACATATATTACAGAGGCTGCAGGCAGGAGAGGGGGTACAGGCTGCTGGAAGGTGAGGAGGTGACACTGTCCTCTAATAACATATATTACAGAGGCTGCAGGCAGGAGAGGGGGCACAGGCTGCTGGAAGGTGGGGAGGTGACACTGTCCTCTAATAACATATATTACAGAGGCTGCAGGCAGGAGAGGGGGTACAGGCTGCTGGAAGGTGAGGAGATGACACTGTCCTGTAATAACATATATTACAGAGGCTGCAGGCAGGAGAGGAGGTACAGGCTGCTGGAAGGTGAGGAGGTGACACTGTCCTCTAATAACATATATTACAGAGGCTGCAGGCAGGAGAGGGGGTACAGGCTGCTGGAAGGTGAGGAGATGACACTGTCCTGTAATAACATATATTACAGAGGCTGCAGGCAGGAGAGGAGGTACAGGCTGCTGGAAGGTGAGGAGGTGACACTGTCCTCTAATAACATATATTACAGAGGCTGCAGGCAGGAGAGGGGGTACAGGCTGCTGGAAGGTGAGGCGGTGACACTGTCCTCTAATAACATATATTACAGAGGCTGCAGGCAGGAGAGGGGGTACAGGCTGCTGGAAGGTGAGGAGGTGACACTGTCCTCTAATAACATATATTACAGAGGCTGCAGGCAGGAGAGGGGTACAGGCTGCTGGAAGGTGAGGAGGTGACACTGTCCTCTAATAACATATATTACAGAGAGGCTGCAGGCAGGAGAGGGGGTACAGGCTGCTGGAAGGTGAGGAGGTGACACTGTCCTCTAATAACATATATTACAGAGGCTGCAGGCAGGAGAGGGGTACAGGCTGCTGGAAGGTGAGGAGGTGACACTGTCCTCTAATAACATATATTACAAAGGCTGTAGGCAGGAGAGGGGGTACAGGCTGCTGGAAGGTGAGGGGGTGACACTGTCCTCTAATAACATATATTACAGAGGCTGCAGGCAGGAGAGGGGGTACAGGCTGCTGGAAGGTGAGGGGGTGACACTGTCCTCTAATAACATATATTACAGAGGCTGCAGGCAGGAGAGGGGGTACAGACTGCTGGAAGGTGAGGAGGTGACACTGTCCTCTAATAACATATATTACAGAGAGGCTGCAGGCAGGAGAGGGGTACAGGCTGCTGGAAGGTGAGGAGGGGACACTGTCCTCTAATAACATATATTACAGAGACTGCAGGCAGGAGAGGGGTACAGGCTGCTGGAAGGTGAGGAGGTGACACTGTCCTCTAATAACATATATTACAGAGAGGCTGCAGGCAGGAGAGGGGGTACAGGCTGCTGGAAGGTGAGGAGGTGACACTGTCCTCTAATAACATATATTACAGAGGGGCTGCAGGCAGGAGAGGGGTACAGGCTGCTGGAAGGTGAGGAGGGGACACTGTCCTCTAATAACATATATTACAGAGGCTGCAGGCAGGAGAGGGGGTACAGACTGCTGGAAGGTGAGGGGGTGACACTGTCCTCTAATAACATATATTACAGAGGCTGCAGGCAGGAGAGGGGGTACAGACTGCTGGAAGGTGAGGGGGTGACACTGTCCTCTAATAACATATATTACAGAGAGGCTACAGGCAGGAGAGGGGGTACAGACTGCTGGAAGGTGAGGGGGTGACACTGTCCTCTAATAACATATATTACAGAGAGGCTGCAGGCAGGAGAGGGGGTACAGGCTGCTGGAAGGTGAGGAGGTGACACTGTCCTCTAATAACATATATTACAGAGGCTGCAGGCAGGAGAGGGGGTACAGACTGCTGGAGGGTGAGGAGGTGACACTGTCCTCTAATAACATATATTACAGAGGCTGCAGGCAGGAGAGGGGGTACAGGCTGCTGGAGGGTGAGGAGGTGACACTGTCCTCTAATAACATATATTACAGAGGCTGCAGGCAGGAGAGGAGGTACAGACTGCTGGAAGGTGAGGAGGTGACACTGTCCTCTAATAACATATATTACAGAGAGGCTGCAGGCCGGAGAGGGGGTACAGGCTGCTGGAAGGTGAGGAGATGACACTGTCCTCTAATAACATATATTACAGAGGCTGCAGGCAGGAGAGGTGGTACAGGCTGCTGGAAGGAGAGGAGGTGACACTGTCCTCTAATAACATATATTACAGAGGCTGCAGGCAGGAGAGGGGGTACAGGCTGCTGGAAGGTGAGGAGGTGACACTGTCCTCTAATAACATATATTACAGAGAGGCTGCAGGCAGGAGAGGGGGTACAGGCTGCTGGAAGGTGAGGGGGTGACACTGTCCTCTAATAACATATATTACAGAGGCTGCAGGCAGGAGAGGGGTACAGACTGCTGGAAGGTGAGGAGGTGACACTGTCCTCTAATAACATATATTACAGAGGCTGCAGGCAGGAGAGGGGGTACAGGCTGCTGGAAGGTGAGGAGGGGACACTGTCCTCTAATAACATATATTACAGAGGCTGCAGGCAGGAGAGGGGTACAGGCTGCTGGAAGGTGAGGAGGGGACACTGTCCTCTAATAACATATATTACAGAGAGGCTGCAGGCAGGAGAGGGGGTACAGGCTGCTGGAAGGTGAGGAGGTGACACTGTCCTCTAATAACATATATTACAGAGAGGCTGCAGGCAGGAGAGGGGGTACAGGCTGCTGGAAGGTGAGGAGATGACACTGTCCTCTAATAACATATATTACAGAGAGGCTGCAGGCAGGAGAGGGGGTACAGGCTGCTGGAAGGTGAGGAGATGACACTGTCCTCTAATAACATATATTACAGAGAGGCTGCAGGCAGGAGAGGGGTACAGGCTGCTGGAAGGTGAGGAGGTGACACTGTCCTCTAATAACATATATTACAGAGGCTGCAGGCAGGAGAGGGGGTACAGGCTGCTGGAAGGTGAGGAGGAGACACTGTCCTCTAATAACATATATTACAGAGGCTGCAGGCAGGAGAGGTGGTACAGGCTGCTGGAAGGAGAGGAGGTGACACTCTCCTCTAATAACATATATTACAGAGGCTGCAGGCAGGAGAGGGGGTACAGGCTGCTGGAAGATGAGGAGGTGACACTGTCCTCTAATAACATATATTACAGAGGCTGCAGGCAGGAGAGGGGGTACAGGCTGCTGGAAGGTGAGGAGGTGACACTGTCCTCTAATAACATATATTACAGAGGCTGCAGGCAGGAGAGGGGTACAGGCTGCTGGAAGGTGAGGAGGTGACACTGTCCTCTAATAACATATATTACAGAGAGGCTGCAGGCAGGAGAGGGGGTACAGGCTGCTGGAAGGTGAGGAGGTGACACTGTCCTCTAATAACATATATTACAGAGGCTGCAGGCAGGAGAGGGGTACAGACTGCTGGAAGGTGAGGAGGTGACACTGTCCTCTAATAACATATATTACAGAGGCTGCAGGCAGGAGAGGGGGTACAGGCTGCTGGAAGGTGAGGAGGTGACACTGTCCTCTAATAACATATATTACAGAGAGGCTGCAGGCAGGAGAGGGGGTACAGGCTGCTGGAAGGTGAGGAGGTGACACTGTCTTCTAATAACATATATTACAGAGGCTGCAGGCAGGAGAGGGGGTACAGGCTGCTGGAAGGTGAGGAGATGACACTGTCCTCTAATAACATATATTACAGAGGCTGCAGGCAGGAGAGGGGGTACAGGCTGCTGGAAGGTGAGGAGGTGACACTGTCCTCTAATAACATATATTACAGAGAGGCTGCAGGCAGGAGAGGGGGTACAGGCTGCTGGAAGGTGAGGAGGTGACACTGTCTTCTAATAACATATATTACAGAGAGGCTGCAGGCAGGAGAGGGGGTACAGGCTGCTGGAAGGTGAGGCGGTGACACTGTCCTCTAATAACATATATTACAGGGAGGCTGCAGGCAGGAGAGGGGGTACAGGCTGCTGGAAGGTGAGGAGGTGACACTGTCCTCTAATAACATATATTACAGAGGCTGCAGGCAGGAGAGGGGTACAGGCTGCTGGAAGGTGAGGAGGTGACACTGTCCTCTAATAACATATATTACAGAGAGGCTGCAGGCAGGAGAGGGGGTACAGGCTGCTGGAAGGTGAGGAGGTGACACTGTCCTCTAATAACATATATTACAGAGAGGCTGCAGGCAGGAGAGGGGTACAGGCTGCTGGAAGGTGAGGAGGTGACACTGTCCTCTAATAACATATATTACAGAGAGGCTGCAGGCAGGAGAGGGGTATAGGCTGCTGGAAGGTGAGGGGTGACACTGTCCTCTAATAACATATATTACAGAGGCTGCAGGCAGGAGAGGGGTACAGGCTGCTGGAAGGTGAGGAGGTGACTCTGTCCTCTAATAACATATATTACAGAGGCTGCAGGCAGGAGAGGGGGTACAGGCTGCTGGAAGGTGAGGAGGTGACACTGTCCTCTAATAACATATATTACAGAGGCTGCAGGCAGGAGAGGGGGTACAGGCTGCTGGAAGGTGAGGAGGTGACACTGTCCTCTAATAACATATATTACAGAGGCTGCAGGCAGGAGAGGGGGTACAGGCTGCTGGAAGGTGAGGAGGTGACACTGTCCTCTAATAACATATATTACAGAGGCTGCAGACAGGAGAGGGGTACAGGCTGCTGGAAGGTGAGGAGGTGACACTGTCCTCTAATAACATATATTACAGAGGCTGCAGGCAGGAGAGGGGTACAGGCTGCTGGAAGGTGAGGAGGTGACACTGTCCTCTAATAACATATATTACAGAGAGGCTGCAGGCAGGAGAGGGGGTACAGACTGCTGGAAGGTGAGGAGGTGACACTGTCCTCTAATAACATATATTACAGAGGCTGCAGGCAGGAGAGGTCGTACAGGCTGCTGGAAGGTGAGGAGGTGACACTGTCCTCTAATAACATATATTACAGAGAGGCTGCAGGCAGGAGAGGGGGTACAGGCTGCTGGAAGGTGAGGAGGTGACACTGTCTTCTAATAACATATATTACAGAGGCTGCAGGCAGGAGAGGGGGTACAGGCTGCTGGAAGGTGAGGAGGTGACACTGTCCTCTAATAACATATATTACAGAGAGGCTGCAGGCAGGAGAGGGGTACAGACTGCTGGAAGGTGAGGAGGTGACACTGTCCTCTAATAACATATATTACAGAGGCTGCAGGCAGGAGAGGGGGTACAGGCTGCTGGAAGGTGAGGAGATGACACTGTCCTCTAATAACATATATTACAGAGGCTGCAGGCAGGAGAGGGGGTACAGGCTGCTGGAAGGTGAGGAGGTGACACTGTCCTCTAATAACATATATTACAGAGAGGCTGCAGGCAGGAGAGGGGGTACAGGCTGCTGGAAGGTGAGGAGGTGACACTGTCTTCTAATAACATATATTACAGAGAGGCTGCAGGCAGGAGAGGGGGTACAGGCTGCTGGAAGGTGAGGCGGTGACACTGTCCTCTAATAACATATATTACAGGGAGGCTGCAGGCAGGAGAGGGGGTACAGGCTGCTGGAAGGTGAGGAGGTGACACTGTCCTCTAATAACATATATTACAGAGGCTGAAGGCAGGAGAGGGGTACAGGCTGCTGGAAGGTGAGGAGGTGACACTGTCCTCTAATAACATATATTACAGAGAGGCTGCAGGCAGGAGAGGGGGTACAGGCTGCTGGAAGGTGAGGAGGTGACACTGTCCTCTAATAACATATATTACAGAGAGGCTGCAGGCAGGAGAGGGGTATAGGCTGCTGGAAGGTGAGGGGTGACACTGTCCTCTAATAACATATATTACAGAGGCTGCAGGCAGGAGAGGGGTACAGGCTGCTGGAAGGTGAGGAGGTGACTCTGTCCTCTAATAACATATATTACAGAGGCTGCAGGCAGGAGAGGGGGTACAGGCTGCTGGAAGGTGAGGAGGTGACACTGTCCTCTAATAACATATATTACAGAGGCTGCAGGCAGGAGAGCGGGTACAGGCTGCTGGAAGGTGAGGAGGTGACACTGTCCTCTAATAACATATATTACAGAGGCTGCAGGCAGGAGAGGGGTACAGGCTGCTGGAAGGTGAGGAGGTGACACTGTCCTCTAATAACATATATTACAGAGAGGCTGCAGGCAGGAGAGGGGGTACAGACTGCTGGAAGGTGAGGAGGTGACACTGTCCTCTAATAACATATATTACAGAGGCTGCAGGCAGGAGAGGGGTACAGGCTGCTGGAAGGTGAGGAGGTGACACTGTCCTCTAATAACATATATTACAGAGAGGCTGCAGGCAGGAGAGGGGGTACAGGCTGCTGGAAGGTGAGGAGGTGACACTGTCCTCTAATAACATATATTACAGAGGCTGCAGGCAGGAGAGGGGGTACAGGCTGCTGGAAGGTGAGGAGGTGACACTGTCCTCTAATAACATATATTACAGAGGCTGCAGGCAGGAGAGGGGTACAGGCTGCTGGAAGGTGAGGAGGAGACACTGTCCTCTAATAACATATATTACAGAGGCTGCAGGCAGGAGAGGGGGTACAGGCTGCTGGAAGGTGAGGAGGTGACACTGTCCTCTAATAACATATATTACAGAGGCTGCAGGCAGGAGAGGGGTACAGGCTGCTGGGAGGTGAGGAGGTGACACTGTCCTCTAATAACATATATTACAGAGGCTGCAGGCAGGAGAGGGGGTACAGGCTGCTGGAAGGTGAGGAGGAGACACTGTCCTCTAATAACATATATTACAGAGGCTGCAGGCAGGAGAGGGGTACAGACTGCTGGAAGGGGAGGAGGTGACACTGTCCTCTAATAACATATATTACAGAGGCTGCAGGCAGGAGAGGGGTACAGGCTGCTGGAAGGTGAGGAGGTGACACTGTCCTCTAATAACATATATTACAGAGGCTGCAGGCAGGAGAGGGGTACAGGCTGCTGGAAGGTGAGGAGGAGACACTGTCCTCTAATAACATATATTACAGAGGCTGCAGGCAGGAGAGGGGGTACAGGCTGCTGGAAGGTGAGGAGGGGACACTGTCCTCTAATAACATATATTACAGAGGCTGCAGGCAGGAGAGGGGTACAGGCTGCTGGAAGGTGAGGAGGGGACACTGTCCTCTAATAACATATATTACAGAGAGGCTGCAGGCAGGAGAGGGGGTACAGGCTGCTGGAAGGTGAGGAGGTGACACTGTCCTCTAATAACATATATTACAGAGAGGCTGCAGGCAGGAGAGGGGGTACAGGCTGCTGGAAGGTGAGGAGATGACACTGTCCTCTAATAACATATATTACAGAGAGGCTGCAGGCAGGAGAGGGGGTACAGGCTGCTGGAAGGTGAGGAGATGACACTGTCCTCTAATAACATATATTACAGAGAGGCTGCAGGCAGGAGAGGGGGTACAGGCTGCTGGAAGGTGAGGAGGTGACACTGTCCTCTAATAACATATATTACAGAGGCTGCAGGCAGGAGAGGGGTACAGGCTGCTGGAAGGTGAGGAGGTGACACTGTCCTCTAATAACATATATTACAGAGAGGCTGCAGGCAGGAGAGGGGGTACAGGCTGCTGGAAGGTGAGGAGGTGACACTGTCCTCTAATAACATATATTACAGAGGCTGCAGGCAGGAGAGGGGTACAGACTGCTGGAAGGTGAGGAGGTGACACTGTCCTCTAATAACATATATTACAGAGGCTGCAGGCAGGAGAGGGGGTACAGGCTGCTGGAAGGTGAGGAGGTGACACTGTCCTCTAATAACATATATTACAGAGAGGCTGCAGGCAGGAGAGGGGGTACAGGCTGCTGGAAGGTGAGGAGGTGACACTGTCTTCTAATAACATATATTACAGAGGCTGCAGGCAGGAGAGGGGGTACAGGCTGCTGGAAGGTGAGGAGATGACACTGTCCTCTAATAACATATATTACAGAGGCTGCAGGCAGGAGAGGGGGTACAGGCTGCTGGAAGGTGAGGAGGTGACACTGTCCTCTAATAACATATATTACAGAGAGGCTGCAGGCAGGAGAGGGGGTACAGGCTGCTGGAAGGTGAGGAGGTGACACTGTCTTCTAATAACATATATTACAGAGAGGCTGCAGGCAGGAGAGGGGGTACAGGCTGCTGGAAGGTGAGGCGGTGACACTGTCCTCTAATAACATATATTACAGGGAGGCTGCAGGCAGGAGAGGGGGTACAGGCTGCTGGAAGGTGAGGAGGTGACACTGTCCTCTAATAACATATATTACAGAGGCTGCAGGCAGGAGAGGGGTACAGGCTGCTGGAAGGTGAGGAGGTGACACTGTCCTCTAATAACATATATTACAGAGAGGCTGCAGGCAGGAGAGGGGGTACAGGCTGCTGGAAGGTGAGGAGGTGACACTGTCCTCTAATAACATATATTACAGAGAGGCTGCAGGCAGGAGAGGGGTACAGGCTGCTGGAAGGTGAGGAGGTGACACTGTCCTCTAATAACATATATTACAGAGAGGCTGCAGGCAGGAGAGGGGTATAGGCTGCTGGAAGGTGAGGGGTGACACTGTCCTCTAATAACATATATTACAGAGGCTGCAGGCAGGAGAGGGGTACAGGCTGCTGGAAGGTGAGGAGGTGACTCTGTCCTCTAATAACATATATTACAGAGGCTGCAGGCAGGAGAGGGGGTACAGGCTGCTGGAAGGTGAGGAGGTGACACTGTCCTCTAATAACATATATTACAGAGGCTGCAGGCAGAAGAGGGGGTACAGGCTGCTGGAAGGTGAGGAGGTGACACTGTCCTCTAATAACATATATTACAGAGGCTGCAGGCAGGAGAGGGGGTACAGGCTGCTGGAAGGTGAGGAGGTGACACTGTCCTCTAATAACATATATTACAGAGAGGCTGCAGGCAGGAGAGGGGGTACAGACTGCTGGAAGGTGAGGAGGTGACACTGTCCTCTAATAACATATATTACAGAGGCTGCAGGCAGGAGAGGGGTACAGGCTGCTGGAAGGTGAGGAGGTGACACTGTCCTCTAATAACATATATTACAGAGAGGCTGCAGGCAGGAGAGGGGGTACAGGCTGCTGGAAGGTGAGGAGGTGACACTGTCCTCTAATAACATATATTACAGAGGCTGCAGGCAGGAGAGGGGGTACAGGCTGCTGGAAGGTGAGGAGGTGACACTGTCCTCTAATAACATATATTACAGAGGCTGCAGGCAGGAGAGGGGTACAGGCTGCTGGAAGGTGAGGAGGAGACACTGTCCTCTAATAACATATATTACAGAGGCTGCAGGCAGGAGAGGGGGTACAGGCTGCTGGAAGGTGAGGAGGTGACACTGTCCTCTAATAACATATATTACAGAGGCTGCAGGCAGGAGAGGGGGTACAGGCTGCTGGAAGGTGAGGAGGTGACACTGTCCTCTAATAACATATATTACAGAGGCTGCAGGCAGGAGAGGGGTACAGGCTGCTGGGAGGTGAGGAGGTGACACTGTCCTCTAATAACATATATTACAGAGGCTGCAGGCAGGAGAGGGGTACAGGCTGCTGGAAGGTGAGGAGGTGACACTGTCCTCTAATAACATATATTACAGAGGCTGCAGGCAGGAGAGGGGTACAGGCTGCTGGAAGGTGAGGAGGTGACACTGTCCTCTAATAACATATATTACAGAGGCTGCAGGCAGGAGAGGGGGTACAGGCTGCTGGAAGGTGAGGAGGAGACACTGTCCTCTAATAACATATATTACAGAGGCTGCAGGCAGGAGAGGGGGTACAGGCTGCTGGAAGGTGAGGAGGTGACACTGTCCTCTAATAACATATATTACAGAGGCTGCAGGCAGGAGAGGGGTACAGGCTGCTGGAAGGTGAGGAGGTGACACTGTCCTCTAATAACATATATTACAGAGAGGCTGCAGGCAGGAGAGGGGGTACAGGCTGCTGGAAGGTGAGGGGTGACACTGTCCTCTAATAACATATATTACAGAGGCTGCAGGCAGGAGAGGGGTACAGGCTGCTGGAAGGTGAGGAGGTGACACTGTCCTCTAATAACATATATTACAGAGGCTGCAGGCAGGAGAGGGGGTACAGGCTGCTGGAAGGTGAGGAGGTGACACTGTCCTCTAATAACATATATTACAGAGGCTGCAGGCAGGAGAGGGGTACAGGCTGCTGGAAGGTGAGGGGGTGACACTGTCCTCTAATAACATATATTACAGAGGCTGCAGGCAGGAGAGGGGTACAGGCTGCTGGAAGGTGAGGAGATGACACTGTCCTCTAATAACATATATTACAGAGGCTGCAGGCAGGAGAGGGGTACAGGCTGCTGGAAGGTGAGGAGGTGACACTGTCCTCTAATAACATATATTACAGAGAGGCTGCAGGCAGGAGAGGGGGTACAGGCTGCTGGAAGGTGAGGAGGTGACACTGTCCTCTAATAACATATATTACAGAGGGGCTGCAGGCAGGAGAGGGGGTACAGGCTGCTGGAAGGTGAGGAGATTACACTGTCATCTAATAACATATATTACAGAGGCTGCAGGCAGGAGAGGGGGTACAGGCTGCTGGAAGGTGAGGAGGTGACACTGTCATCTAATAACATATATTACAGAGATGCTGCAGGCAGGAGAGGGGGTACAGGCTGCTGGAAGGTGAGGAGGGGACACTGTCCCCTAATAACATATATTACAGAGGCTGCAGGCAGGAGAGGGGGTACAGGCTGCTGGAAGGTGAGGAGGTGACACTGTCCTCTAATAACATATATTACAGAGGCTGCAGGCAGGAGAGGGGTACAGGCTGCTGGAAGGTGAGGAGGTGACACTGTCCCCTAATAACATATATTACAGAGGCTGCAGGCAGGAGAGGGGGTACAGGCTGCTGGAAGGTGAGGAGGTGACACTGTCCTCTAATAACATATATTACAGAGGCTGCAGGCAGGAGAGGGGGTACAGGCTGCTGGAAGGTGAGGAGGTGACACTGTCCTCTAATAACATATATTACAGAGGCTGCAGGCAGGAGAGGGGGTACAGGCTGCTGGAAGGTGAGGAGGTGACACTGTCCTCTAATAACATATATTACAGAGAGGCTGCAGGCAGGAGAGGGGGTACAGGCTGCTGGAAGGTGAGGAGGTGACACTGTCCTCTAATAACATATATTACAGAGGCTGCAGGCAGGAGAGGGGTACAGGCTGCTGGAAGGTGAGGAGGTGACACTGTCCTCTAATAACATATATTACAGAGGCTGCAGGTAGGAGAGGGGGTACAGACTGCTGGAAGGTGAGGAGGTGACACTTTCCTCTAATAACATATATTACAGAGGCTGCAGGTAGGAGAGGGGGTACAGACTGCTGGAAGGTGAGGAGGTGACACTCTCCTCTAATAACATATATTACAAAGGCTGCAGGCAGGAGAGGGGGTACAGGCTACTGGGAGGTGAGGAGGTGACACTGTCCTCTAATAACATATATTACAGAGGCTGCAGGCAGGAGAGGGGGGTACAGGCTGCTGGAAGGTGAGGAGGGGACACTGTCCTCTAATAACATATATTACAGAGGCTGCAGGCAGGAGAGGGGTACAGGCTGCTGGAAGGTGAGGAGGTGACACTGTCCTCTAATAACATATTACAGAGAGGCTGCAGGCAGGAGAGGGGGTACAGGCTGCTGGAAGGTGAGGAGGTGACACTGTCCTCTAATAACATATTACAGAGAGGCTGCAGGCAGGAGAGGGGGTACAGGCTGCTGGAAGGTGAGGAGGTGACACTGTCCTCTAATAACATATATTACAGAGGCTGCAGGCAGGAGAGGGGGTACAGGCTGCTGGAAGGTGAGGAGGTGACACTGTCCTCTAATAACATATATTACAGAGACTGCAGGCAGGAGAGGGGGTACAGGCTGCTGGAAGGTGAGGAGGTGACACTGTCCTCTAATAACATATATTACAGAGGCTGCAGGCAGGAGAGGGGTACAGGCTGCTGGAAGGTGAGGAGGTGACACTGTCCTCTAATAACATATATTACAGAGGCTGCAGGCAGGAGAGGGGTACAGGCTGCTGGAAGGTGAGGAGGTGACACTGTCCTCTAATAACATATATTACAGAGAGGCTGCAGACAGGAGAGGGGGTACAGGCTGCTGGAAGGTGAGGAGGTGACACTGTCCTCTAATAACATATATTACAGAGAGGCTGCAGGCAGGAGAGGGGGTACAGGCTGCTGGAAGGTGAGGAGGTGACACTGTCCTCTAATAACATATATTACAGAGAGGCTGCAGGCAGGAGAGGAGGTACAGGCTGCTGGAAGGTGAGGAGGTGACACTGTCCTCTAATAACATATATTACAGAGGCTGCAGGCAGGAGAGGGTGTACAGGCTGCTGGGAGGTGAGGAGATGACACTGTCCTCTAATAACATATATTACAGAGGCTGGAGGCAGGAGAGGGGTACAGGCTGCTGGAAGGTGAGGGGGTGACACTGTCCTCTAATAACATATATTACAGAGGCTGCAGGCAGGAGAGGGTGTACAGGCTGCTGGGAGGTGAGGAGATGACACTGTCCTCTAATAACATATATTACAGAGGCTGCAGGCAGGAGAGGGTGTACAGGCTGCTGGGAGGTGAGGAGATGACACTGTCCTCTAATAACATATATTACAGAGGCTGCAGGCAGGAGAGGGGGTACAGGCTGCTGGAAGGTGAGGAGGTGACACTGTCCTCTAATAACATATATTACAGAGGCTGCAGGCAGGAGAGGGTGTACAGGCTGCTGGAAGGTGAGGAGGTGACACTGTCCTCTAATAACATATATTACAGAGAGGCTGCAGGCAGGAGAGGGGGTACAGGCTGCTGGAAGGTGAGGAGGTGACACTGTCCTCTAATAACATATATTACAGAGAGGCTGCAGGCAGGAGAGGGGGTACAGGCTGCTGGAAGGTGAGGAGGTGACACTGTCCTCTAATAACATATATTACAGAGGCTGCAGGCAGGAGAGGGTGTACAGGCTGCTGGAAGGTGAGGAGGTGACACTGTCCTCTAATAACATATATTACAGAGGCTGCAGGCAGGAGAGGGGGTACAGGCTGCTGGAAGGTGAAGAGGTGACACTGTCCTCTAATAACATATATTACAGAGAGGCTGCAGGCAGGAGAGGGGGTACAGGCTGCTGGGAGGTGAGGAGATGACACTGTCTTCTAATAACATATATTACAGAGGCTGCAGGCAGGAGAGGGGGTACAGGCTGCTGGAAGGTGAGGAGGTCACATTGTCCTCTAATAACATATATTACAGAGGCTGCAGGCAGGAGAGGGGGTACAGACTGCTGGAAGGTGAGGGGGTGACACTGTCCTCTAATAACATATATTACAGAGAGGCTACAGGCAGGAGAGGGGGTACAGACTGCTGGAAGGTGAGGGGGTGACACTGTCCTCTAATAACATATATTACAGAGAGGCTGCAGGCAGGAGAGGGGGTACAGGCTGCTGGAAGGGGAGGAGGTGACACTGTCATCTAATAACATATATTACAGAGGCTGCAGGCAGGAGAGGGGGTACAGGCTGCTGGAAGGTGAGGAGGTGACACTGTCCTCTAATAACATATATTACAGAGAGGCTGCAGGCAGGAGAGGGGGTACAGGCTGCTGGAAGGTGAGGAGGTGACACTGTCCTCTAATAACATATATTACAGAGGCTGCAGGCAGGAGAGGGGGTACAGGCTGCTGGAAGGTGAGGAGGTGACACTGTCCTCTAATAACATATATTACAGAGGCTGCAGGCAGGAGAGGGGGTACAGGCTGCTGGAAGGTGAGGAGGTGACACTGTCCTCTAATAACATATATTACAGAGAGGCTGCAGGCAGGAGAGGGGGTACAGGCTGCTGGAAGGTGAGGAGGTGACACTGTCCTCTAATAACATATATTACAGAGGCTGCAGGCAGGAGAGGGGGTACAGGCTGCTGGAAGGTGAGGAGGTGACACTGTCCTCTAATAACATATATTACAGGGAGGCTGCAGGCAGGAGAGGGGGTACAGGCTGCTGGAAGGTGAGGAGGTGACACTGTCCTCTAATAACATATATTACAGAGGCTGCAGGCAGGAGAGGGGGTACAGGCTGCTGGAAGGTGAGGAGGTGACACTGTCCTCTAATAACATATATTACAGAGGCTGCAGGCAGGAGAGGGGGTACAGGCTGCTGGGAGGTGAGGAGGTGACACTGTCCTCTAATATATATTACAGAGGCTGCAGGCAGGAGAGGGGTACAGGCTGCTGGAAGGTGAGGAGGGGACACTGTCCTCTAATAACATATATTACAGAGGCTGCAGGCAGGAGAGGGGGTACAGGCTGCTGGGAGGTGAGGAGATGACACTGTCCTCTAATAACATATATTACAGAGGGGCTGCAGGCAGGAGAGGGGGTACAGACTGCTGGAAGGTGAGGAGATGACACTGTCCTGTAATAACATATATTACAGAGAGGCTGCAGGCAGGAGAGGGGTACAGGCTGCTGGAAGGTGAGGGGGTGACACTGTCCTGTAATAACATATATTACAGAGAGGCTGCAGGCAGGAGAGGGGTACAGGCTGCTGGAAGGTGAGGAGGTGACACTGTCCTGTAATAACATATATTACAGAGAGGCTGCAGGCAGGAGAGGGGTACAGACTGCTGGAAGGTGAGGGGGTGACACTGTCCTCTAATAACATATATTACAGAGGCTGCAGGCAGGAGAGGGGGTACAGGCTGCTGGAAGGTGAGGAGGTGACACTGTCCTCTAATAACATATATTACAGAGGCTGCAGGCAGGAGAGGGGGTACAGGCTGCTGGAAGGTGAGGAGGTGACACTGTCCTCTAATAACATATATTACAGAGGCTGCAGGCAGGAGAGGGGTACAGGCTGCTGGAAGGTGAGGAGGTGACACTGTCCTCTAATAACATATATTACAGAGGCTGCAGGCAGGAGAGGGGTACAGACTGCTGGAAGGTGAGGAGGTGACACTGTCCTCTAATAACATATATTACAGAGGCTGCAGGCAGGAGAGGGGGTACAGACTGCTGGAAGGAGAGGAGGTGACACTGTCCTCTAATAACATATATTACAGAGGCTGCAGGCAGGAGAGGGGTACAGGCTGCTGGAAGGTGAGGAGATGACACTGTCCTGTAATAACATATATTACAGAGGCTGCAGGCAGGAGAGGGGTACAGGCTGCTGGAAGGTGAGGAGGTGACACTGTCCTCTAATAACATATATTACAGAGGCTGCAGGCAGGAGAGGGGTACAGGCTGCTGGAAGGTGAGGAGGTGACACTGTCCTCTAATAACATATATTACAGAGGCTGCAGGCAGGAGAGGGGGTACAGGCTGCTTGAAGGTGAGGAGATGACACTGTCCTCTAATAACATATATTACAGAGAGGCTGCAGGCAGGAGAGGGGGATACAGGCTGCTGGAAGGTGAGGAGATGACACTGTCCTCTAATAACATATATTACAGAGGCTGCAGGCAGGAGAGGGGGTACAGGCTGCTGGAAGGTGAGGAGGTGACACTGTCCTCTAATAACATATATTACAGAGGCTGCAGGCAGGAGAGGGGGTACAGACTGCTGGAAGGTGAGGAGGTGACACTGTCCTCTAATAACATATATTACAGAGAGGCTGCAGGCAGGAGAGGGGTACAGGCTGCTGGAAGGTGAGGAGGAGACACTGTCCTCTAATAACATATATTACAGGGGCTGCAGGCAGGAGAGGGGGTACAGACTGCTGGAAGGTGAGGAGATGACACTGTCCTCTAATAACATATATTACAGAGAGGCTGCCGGCAGGAGAGGGGGTACAGGCTGCTGGAAGGTGAGGGGGTGACACTGTCCTCTAATAACATATATTACAGAGGCTGCAGGCAGGAGAGGGGGTACAGGCTGCTGGGAGGTGAGGAGGTGACACTGTCCTCTAATAACATATATTACAGAGGCTGCAGGCAGGAGAGGGGGTACAGGCTGCTGGAAGGTGAGGAGGTGACAATGTCCTCTAATAACATATATTACAGAGGCTGCAGGCAGGAGAGGGGGTACAGGCTGCTGGAAGGTGAGGAGGTGACACTGTCCTCTAATAACATATATTACAGAGGCTGCAGGCAGGAGAGGGGGTACACGCTGCTGGAAGGTGAGGAGGTGACACTGTCCTCTAATAACATATATTACAGAGGCTGCAGGCAGGAGAGGGGGTACAGACTGCTGGAAGGTGAGGAGATGACACTGTCCTCTAATAACATATATTACAGAGAGGCTGCAGGCAGGAGAGGGGTACAGGCTGCTGGAAGGTGAGGAGATGACACTGTCCTCTAATAACATATATTACAGAGAGGCTGCAGGCAGGAGAGGGGTACAGGCTGCTGGAAGGTGAGGAGGTGACACTGCCCTCTAATAACATATATTACAGGGAGGCTGCAGGCAGGAGAGGGGGTACAGGCTGCTGGAAGGTGAGGAGATGACACTGTCCTCTAATAACATATATTACAGAGGCTGCAGGCAGGAGAGGGGGTACAGGCTGCTGGAAGGTGAGGAGGTGACACTGTCCTCTAATAACATATATTACAGAGAGGCTGCAGGCAGGAGAGGGGGTACAGGCTGCTGGAAGGTGAGGAGGAGACACTGTCCTCTAATAACATATATTACAGAGAGGCTGCAGGCAGGAGAGGGGTACAGGCTGCTGGGAGGTGAGGAGGTGACACTGTCCTCTAATAACATATATTACAGAGGCTGCAGGCAGGAGAGGGGGTACAGGCTGCTGGAAGGTGAGGAGGTGACACTGTCCTCTAATAACATATATTACAGAGGCTGCAGGCAGGAGAGGGGGTACAGGCTGCTGGAAGGTGAGGAGGTGACACTGTCCTCTAATAACATATATTACAGAGGCTGCAGGCAGGAGAGGGGGTACAGGCTGCTGGAAGGTGAGGAGGTGACACTGTCCTCTAATAACATATATTACAGAGGCTGCAGGCAGGAGAGGGGTACAGGCTGCTGGAAGGTGAGGAGATGACACTGTCCTCTAATAACATATATTACAGAGGCTGCAGGCAGGAGAGGGGGTACAGGCTGCTGGAAGGTGAGGAGATGACACTGTCCTCTAATAACATATATTACAGAGGCTGCAGGCAGGAGAGGGGGTACAGGCTGCTGGAAGGTGAGGAGGTGACACTGTCCTCTAATAACATATATTACAGAGAGGCTGCAGGCAGGAGAGGGGGTACAGGCTGCTGGAAGGTGAGGAGGAGACACTGTCCTCTAATAACATATATTACAGAGAGGCTGCAGGCAGGAGAGGGGTACAGGCTGCTGGGAGGTGAGGAGGTGACACTGTCCTCTAATAACATATATTACAGAGGCTGCAGGCAGGAGAGGGGGTACAGGCTGCTGGAAGGTGAGGAGGTGACACTGTCCTCTAATAACATATATTACAGAGGCTGCAGGCAGGAGAGGGGGTACAGGCTGCTGGAAGGTGAGGAGGTGACACTGTCCTCTAATAACATATATTACAGAGGCTGCAGGCAGGAGAGGGGGTACAGGCTGCTGGAAGGTGAGGAGGTGACACTGTCCTCTAATAACATATATTACAGAGGCTGCAGGCAGGAGAGGGGTACAGGCTGCTGGAAGGTGAGGAGATGACACTGTCCTCTAATAACATATATTACAGAGGCTGCAGGCAGGAGAGGGGGTACAGGCTGCTGGAAGGTGAGGAGGTGACACTGTCCTCTAATAACATATATTACAGAGGCTGCAGGCAGGAGAGGGGGTACAGGCTGCTGGAAGGTGAGGAGGTGACACTGTCCTCTAATAACATATATTACAGAGGCTGCAGGCAGGAGAGGGGGTACAGGCTGCTGGAAGGTGAGGAGGTGACACTGTCCTCTAATAACATATATTACAGAGGCTGCAGGCAGGAGAGGGGTACAGGCTGCTGGAAGGTGTGGAGGTGACACTGACCTCTAATAACATATATTACAGAGGCTGCAGGCAGGAGAGGGGTACAGGCTGCTGGAAGGTGAGGGGTGACACTGTCCTCTAATAACATATATTACAGAGGCTGCAGGCAGGAGAGGGGTACAGGCTGCTGGAAGGTGAGGAGGTGACACTGTCCTCTAATAACATATATTACAGAGGCTGCAGGCAGGAGAGGGGGTACAGGCTGCTGGAAGGTGAGGAGGTGACACTGTCCTCTAATAACATATATTACAGAGAGGCTGCAGGCAGGAGAGGGGGTACAGGCTGCTGGAAGGTGAGGAGGTGACACTGTCCTCTAATAACATATATTACAGAGGCTGCAGGCAGGAGAGGGGGTACAGGCTGCTGGAAGGTGAGGAGGTGACAATGTCCTCTAATAACATATATTACAGAGAGGCTGCAGGCAGGAGAGGGGGTACAGGCTGCTGGAAGGTGAGGAGATGACACTGTCCTCTAATAACATATATTACAGAGGCTGCAGGCAGGAGAGGGGGTACAGGCTGCTGGAAGGTGAGGAGGTGACACTGTCCTCTAATAACATATATTACAGACGCTGCAGGCAGGAGAGGGGTACAGGCTGCTGGAAGGTGAGGAGGTGACACTGTCCTCTAATAACATATATTACAGAGGCTGCAGGCAGGAGAGGGGGTACAGGCTGCTGGAAGGTGAGGAGATGACACTGTCCTCTAATAACATATATTACAGAGAGGCTGCAGGCAGGAGAGGGGTACAGGCTGCTGGAAGGTGAGGAGGTGACACTGTCCTCTAATAACATATATTACAGAGGCTGCAGGCAGGAGAGGGGGTACAGGCTGCTGGAAGGTGAGGGGGTGACACTGTCCTCTAATAACATATATTACAGAGGCTGCAGGCAGGAGAGGAGGTACAGACTGCTGGAAGATGAGGAGGTGACACTGTCCTCTAATAACATATATTACAGAGGCTGCAGGCAGGAGAGGGGGTACAGGCTGCTGGAAGGTGAGGAGATGACACTGTCCTCTAATAACATATATTACAGAGAGGCTGCAGGCAGGAGAGGGGGTACAGGCTGCTGGAAGGTGAGGAGGTGACACTGTCCTCTAATAACATATATTACAGAGGCTGCAGGCAGGAGAGGGGTACAGGCTGCTGGAAGGTGAGGAGGTGACACTGTCTTCTAATAACATATATTACAGAGAGGCTGCAGGCAGGAGAGGGGGTACAGGCTGCTGGAAGGTGAGGAGGTGACACTGTCCTCTAATAACATATATTACAGAGAGGCTGCAGGCAGGAGAGGGGGTACAGGCTGCTGGAAGGTGAGGAGGGGACACTGTCCTCTAATAACATATATTACAGAGGCTGCAGGCAGGAGAGGGGGTACAGGCTGATGGAAGGTGAGGAGGTGACACTGTCCTCTAATAACATATATTACAGAGGCTGCAGGCAGGAGAGGGGGTACAGGCTGCTGGAAGGTGAGGAGATGACACTGTCCTCTAATAACATATATTACAGAGAGGCTGCAGGCAGGAGAGGGGGTACAGGCTGCTGGAAGGTGAGGAGATGACACTGTCCTCTAATAACATATATTACAGAGGCTGCAGGCAGGAGAGGGGTACAGGCTGCTGGAAGGTGAGGAGGTGACACTGTCCTCTAATAACATATATTACAGAGGCTGCAGGCAGGAGCGGGGGTACAGGCTGCTGGAAGGTGAGGAGGTGACACTGTCCTCTAATAACATATATTACAGAGGCTGCAGGCAGGAGAGGGGTACAGGCTGCTGGAAGGTGAGGAGGTGACACTGTCCACTAATAACATATATTACACAGAGACTGCAGGCAGGAGAGGGGGTACAGGCTGCTGGAAGGTGAGGAGGTGACACTGTCCTCTAATAACATATATTACAGAGAGGCTGCAGGCAGGAGAGGGGGTACAGGCTGCTGGAAGGTGAGGAGGTGACACTGTCCTCTAATAACATATATTACAGAGGCTGCAGGCAGGAGAGGGGGTACAGGCTGCTGGAAGGTGAGGAGGTGACACTGTCCTCTAATAACATATATTACAGAGAGGCTGCAGGCAGGAGAGGGGGTACAGGCTGCTGGAAGGTGAGGAGGTGACACTGTCCTCTAATAACATATATTACAGAGGCTGCAGGCAGGAGAGGGGGTACAGGCTGCTGGAAGGTGAGGAGGAGACACTGTCCTCTAATAACATATATTACAGAGAGGCTGCAGGCAGGAGAGGAGGTACAGGCTGCTGGAAGGTGAGGAGGTGTCACTGTCCTCTAATAACATATATTACAGAGGCTGCAGGCAGGAGGGGGGTACAGACTGCTGGAAGGTGAGGAGGTGACACTGTCCTCTAATAACATATATTACAGAGGCTGCAGGCAGGAGAGGGGGTACAGGCTGCTGGAAGGTGAGGAGGTGACACTGTCCTCTAATAACATATATTACAGAGGCTGCAGGCAGGAGAGGGGGTACAGGCTGCTGGAAGGTGAGGAGGGGACACTGTCCTCTAATAACATATATTACAGAGGCTGCAGGCAGGAGAGGGGGTACAGGCTGCTGGAAGGTGAGGGGGTGACACTGTCCTCTAATAACATATATTACAGAGAGGCTGCAGGCAGGAGAGGGGGTACAGGCTGCTGGAAGGTGAGGAGGTGACACTGTCCTCTAATAACATATATTACAGAGGCTGCAGGCAGGAGAGGGGGTACAGGCTGCTGGAAGGTGAGGAGGTGACACTGTCCTCTAATAACATATATTACAGAGGCTGCAGGCAGGAGAGGGGTACAGACTGCTGGAAGGTGAGGAGGTGACACTGTCCTCTAATAACATATATTACAGAGAGGCTGCAGGCAGGAGAGGGGGTACAGGCTGCTGGAAGGTGAGGAGGGGACACTGTCCTCTAATAACATATATTACAGAGGCTGCAGGCAGGAGAGGGGGTACAGGCTGCTGGAAGGTGAGGAGGTGACACTGTCCTCTAATAACATATATTACAGAGGCTGCAGGCAGGAGAGGGGGTACCGGCTGCTGGAAGGTGAGGAGGTGACACTGTCCTCTAATAACATATATTACAGAGGCTGCAGGCAGGAGAGGGGTACAGGCTGCTGGAAGGTGAGGAGGGGACACTGTCCTCTAATAACATATATTACAGAGGCTGCAGGCAGGAGAGGGGTACAGGCTGCTGGAAGGTGAGGAGGTGACACTGTCCTCTAATAACATATATTACAGAGGCTGCAGGCAGGAGAGGGGGTACAGGCTGCTGGAAGGTGAGGAGGTGACACTGTCCTCTAATAACATATATTACAGAGGCTGCAGGCAGGAGAGGGGTACAGGCTGCTGGAAGGTGAGGAGGTGACACTGTCCTCTAATAACATATATTACAGAGGCTGCAGGCAGGAGAGGGGGTACAGGCTGCTGGAAGGTGAGGAGGTGACACTGTCCTCTAATAACATATATTACAGAGGCTGCAGGCAGGAGAGGGGTACAGGCTGCTGGAAGGTGAGGAGGTGACACTGTCCTCTAATAACATATATTACAGAGGCTGCAGGCAGGAGAGGGGGTACAGGCTGCTGGAAGGTGAGGAGGTGACACTGTCCTCTAATAACATATATTACAGAGGCTGCAGGCAGGAGAGGGGGTACAGGCTGCTGGAAGGTGAGGAGGTGACACTGTCCTCTAATAACATATATTACAGAGAGGCTGCAGGCAGGAGAGGGGGTACAGGCTGCTGGAAGGTGAGGAGGGAACACTGTCCTCTAATAACATATATTACAGAGAGGCTGCAGGCAGGAGAGGGGGTACAGGCTGCTGGAAGGTGAGGGGGTGACACTGTCCTCTAATAACATATATTACAGTGAGGCTGCCGGCAGGAGAGGGGGTACAGGCTGCTGGAAGGTGAGGAGGTGACACTGTCCTCTAATAACATATATTACAGAGGGGCTGCAGGCAGGAGAGGGGGTACAGGCTGCTGGAAGGTGAGGAGGTGACACTGTCCTCTAATAACATATATTACAGAGAGGCTGCAGGCAGGAGAGGGGGTACAGGCTGCTGGAAGGTGAGGAGGTGACACTGTCCTCTAATAACATATATTACAGAGAGGCTGCAGGCAGGAGAGGGGGTACAGGCTGCTGGAAGGTGAGGGGGTGACACTGTCCTCTAATAACATATATTACAGAGAGGCTGCAGGCAGGAGAGGGGGTACAGGCTGCTGGAAGGTGAGGAGGTGACACTGTCCTCTAATAACATATATTACAGAGGCTGCAGGCAGGAGAGGGGGTACAGGCTGCTGGAAGGGGAGGAGGTGACACTGTCCTCTAATAACATATATTACAGAGGCTGCAGGCAGGAGAGGGGGTACAGGCTGCTGGAAGGTGAGGAGGTGACACTGTCCTCTAATAACATATATTACAGAGAGGCTGCAGGCAGGAGAGGGGGACAGGCTGCTGGAAGGTGAGGAGGTGACACTGTCCTCTAATAACATATATTACAGAGAGGCTGCAGGCAGGAGAGGGGGTACAGGCTGCTGGAAGGTGAGGCGGTGACACTGTCCTCTAATAACATATATTACAGAGGCTGCAGGCAGGAGAGGGGGTACAGGCTGCTGGAAGGTGAGGAGGTGACACTGTCCTCTAATAACATATATTACAGAGGCTGCAGGCAGGAGAGGGGTACAGGCTGCTGGAAGGTGAGGAGGCGACACTGTCCTCTAATAACATATATTACAGAGGCTGCAGGCAGGAGAGGGGTACAGGCTGCTGGAAGGTGAGGAGGTGACACTGTCCTCTAATAACATATATTACAGAGAGGCTGCAGGCAGGAGAGGGGGTACAGGCTGCTGGAAGGTGAGGGGGTGACACTGTCCTCTAATAACATATATTACAGAGGCTGCAGGCAGGAGAGGGGTACAGGCTGCTGGAAGGTGAGGAGGTGACACTGTCCTCTAATAACATATATTACAGAGGCTGCAGGCAGGAGAGGGGTACAGGCTGCTGGAAGGTGAGGAGGTGACACTGTCCTCTAATAACATATATTACAGAGAGGCTGCAGGCAGGAGAGGGGTACAGGCTGCTGGAAGGTGAGGAGGTGACACTGCCCTCTAATAACATATATTACAGAGGCTGCAGGCAGGAGAGGGGGTACAGGCTGCTGGAAGGTGAGGAGGTGACACTGTCCTCTAATAACATGTATTACAGAGGCTGCAGGCAGGAGAGGGGGTACAGGCTGCTGGAAGGTGAGGAGGTGACACTGTCCTCTAATAACATATATTACAGAGGCTGCAGGCAGGAGAGGGGTACAGGCTGCTGGAAGGTGAGGCGGTGACACTGTCCTCTAATAACATATATTACAGAGGCTGCATGTTTTCTTATATAATTTAGGTCCAGGATGGATTACGACCTGTGCGGGGAAAGCTGTAGAAAGTGGAGCACGTTGTTTGGTGAATGTTTTAACTGGTCAATAAGGAGGCTCATCCCCCTCCCCTCAGATGCATTGCACTTGGTTTTTCATGAATTCCTATACCAGGGTCCTAAGAACAAACATCCAGTATCTTCCCACAGATAACACATTGATATGATGGACATTGTGTAATTCTTTAATTCCCCTGTGGTGTCGCTGCAGGGAAACTAAACACTTAGGCCTCATGCACACAAACGTATTTTTTTCCTCCCGTAAATACGAATCCTTTGTCACCAGTATTCCACCCGTATTTACGGACACGTTTTCTCTGCACTAATCGGCAGCCCCTTCTCTCTATCAGTGCTGGATAGAGAGAAGGGGCAGCCCTTTCGGGCAGAGTTTCCGCAGCGGAACGCAGCGATTGTAAGAAAAAGAAGTTCATATGTACCCCGGCCGTTGTCTTGGTGACGCGTCCCTCTTTTGACACCTAGTCCGACCTCCCTGAATGACGCAGCAGTCCATGTGGCCGCTGCAGCCTGTGATTGGCCTGTGATTGGCTGCAGCGGTCACATGGGCTGAAATGTTATCCCAGGAGGCCGGACTGGAGGAAGAAGCAGGGCATTCTGGGTAAGTATTAACTTTTTTTGTTACGGGTTTTTGAAGTTATCATTAGACATCTATATTGTGAGCGCCGCGCATGGTACTCGCTGTCCAGGGTGCTGAAAGAGTTACTGCCGATCAGTGCAGCCCCTTCTCTCTATCCCGCACTGATAGTTTAACTCTTTCAGCACCCTGGACAGTGACTATCCCCTGATGTCGCCTAGCAACGCTCCCGTAATTACAGGTGCACACACGTAGCCACCCATAATTACGGGAGCCCCATAGACTTCTATGGGCCTGTGCAATTATTATGGCATGAAATAGGACATGTTCTATATTTTTCAACGGCCCGGGCACCTTCCTTTAAGCAAACGGGTAGGTGCCCGTGGCCAATAGAAGGCTATGGGCCCGTAATTACGGCCGTTTTTACATTCGTGTGCATTGTGCCTAACTGACAGGTTTCCCCAGATTACAGCTGATCGCTGGGGGTCCAGGCAGGGGGACACTTTTTGATCACCTTATTATCAAGGGACCCTTCTTACAAGTAGGGATCGTTCAAAGTGGACAACCCCTTTAAGGCCACCTCTGGGTCCGGTCCACTCGCCCCCCCCCCCCTGTCACCTCCAAGTAGCTGGCTTTGCCATGGGGAAGCCTTGCAGAAGCCGGGAATACGTATTACATGGTGGCCAATCAGGGGATCTTACAGAGCTGCTCTCTGTTCTGGCTTTTAGAGGGGGTTATAGATAAGACCCCTTTATGCAATCAGTTTTGGTCCACATACCTGGATACAGACTGGGTATGTAAACACGGCTTATTTTCGGCCGTTTTTCGGGCCGACGGGGCGTATTTTTTCCTCGGCCGTTTTTTAAACAGGCTGCGAAATAGAAGTACAGGTCACTTCTTGAACCGTTTTTCATTGACTCTATACACAAACGGCCTTAAAAAATGGCGCGAAAACGTGAGTGGCTTAAAAAACGTCTGAAAATCAGGAGCTGTTTTCCCTTGAAAGCAGCTCCGTATTTTTAGAAGTTTTTGAGTTTGCGTGTGCACATACCCTGACTATTAACAGATGTTTGTGAATACTACAAGTGACCCCGGAGCCTGTCTTTTAACAGAAGGATTGATTTCCTCCGTATAAGACACATGCTGCTATTATAAATGCCGACGTCAGTGTAGCCTCAGAGTACATAATAAGATGATCTGCATCCTGTAATGTGTTCTGCTGCCCCCTACTGGAAGCAAAAACCAGAGGATCCTGTATCAGCTTCATTCTCTGCTGGGCGGCCCACTGAGAAGTGTTTTTCCATTGGCTGGAATGTTGTGGAGACGGGTTACTATGGGATATCACAATGTGTCCAGAACTAAAAGTAGCATAGACATGTGCAAGAAAAACAGGAATGGAACCTTCAGAGCATTGCACAATCCCTACAATTACAAGACTGCAGGATCAGCAAGCAGCCAGGTAGACGTAACACTGACAGATCTATTACTGAAGGCTGGAAATGTTACTTCCTTATTAATGATGTCTAAACACACTGACCCGGCCTGATTTCCCTCAATATAACCTGGAGGAGAAATGTACCCAGCAATAATTACCAGCCCCAAATATTGTTCATCTATAACAAGACCTGTAAAATAAATGCTCTACTATAACACTGCCCCCTATATACAAGAATATAACTACTATAATACTGCCGCTATATACAAGAATATAACTACTATAATACTGCCCCTATATACAAGAATATAACTACTATAATACTGCCCCTATATACAAGAATATAACTACTATAATACTGCCCCTATATACAAGAATATAACTACTATAATACTGCCCCCTATATACAAGAATATAACTACTATAATACTGCCCCTATATACAAGAATATAACTACTATAATACTGCCCCTATATACAAGAATATAACTACTATAATACTGCTCCCTATATACAAGAATATAACTACTATAATACTGCTCCTATATACAAGAATATAACTACTATAATACTGCTCCTATATACAAGAATATAACTACTATAATACTGCTCCTATATACAAGAATATAACTACTATAATACTGCCCTCTATATACAAGAATATAACTACTATAATACTGCCTCCTATATACAAGAATATAACTACTATAATACTGTTCCTATATACAAGAATATAACTACTATAATACTGCCCCCTATATACAAGAATATAACTACTATAATACTGCTCCTATATACAAGAATATAACTACTATAATACTGCTCCTATATACAAGAATATAACTACTATAATACTGCTCCTATATACAAGAATATAACTACTATAATACTGCTCCTATATACAAGAATATAACTACTATAATACTGCCCTCTATATACAAGAATATAACTACTATAATACTGCTCCTATATACAAGAATATAACTACTATAATACTGCTGCCTATATACAAGAATATAACTACTATAATACTGCCCCCTATACACAAGAATATAACTGCTATAATACTGCCCCCTATATACAAGAATATAACTACTATAATACTGCTCCTATATACAAGAATATAACTACTATAATACTGCCCCCATATACAAGAATATAACTACTATAATACTGCCTCCTATATACAAGAATATAACTACTATAATACTGCCTCCTATATACAAGAATATAACTACTATAATACTTCCTCCTATATACAAGAATATAACTGCTATAATACTGCCCCCATATACAAGAATATAACTACTATAATACTGCCTCCTATATACAAGAATATAACTACTATAATACTGCCCCTATATACAAGAATATAACTACTATAATACTGCTCCTATATACAAGAATATAACTACTATAATACTGCCCCTATATACAAGAATATATCTACTATAATACTGCCCCCTATATACAAGAATATAACTACTATAATACTGCCCCCTATATACAAGAATATAACTACTATAATACTGCCCCCTATATACAAGAATATAACAACTATAATACTGCTCCTATATACAAGAATATAACTACTATAATACTGCTCCTATATACAAGAATATAACTACTATAATACTGCCCCCTATATACAAGAATATAACTACTATAATACTGCCCTATATACAAGAATATAACTACTATAATACTGCCCCCTATATACAAGAATATAACTACTAGAATACTGCCTCCTATATACAAGAATATAACTACTATAATACTGCCCCCTATATACAAGAATATAACTACTATAATACTGCCCTATATACAAGAATATAACTACTATAATACTGCCCCCTATATACAAGAATATAACTACTAGAATACTGCCCCCTATATACAAGAATATAACTAATATAATACTGCCCCCTATATACAAGAATATAACTACAATAATACTGCCCATATATACAAGAATATAACTACTATAATACTGACCCTATATACAAGAATATAACTACTATAATACTGTTCCTATATACAAGACTATAACTACTATAATACTGATTCTATATACAAGAATATAACTACTATAATACTGCCCCTATATACAAGAATATAACTACTATAATACTGCTCCTATATACAAGAATATAACTACTATAACACTGCCTCTATATACAAGAATATAACTACTATAATACTGCATCCTATATACAAGAATATAACTACTATAATACTGACCCCTATATACAAGAATATAACTACTATAATACTGCCCCTATATACAAGAATATAACTACTATAATATTGCCTCCTATATACAAGAATATAACTGCTATAATACTGCCCCTATATACAAGAATATAACTACTATAATACTGCTCCTATATACAAGAATATAACTACTATAATACTGCTCCTATATACAAGAATATAACTACTATAATACTGCCTCCTATATACAAGAATATAACTACTATAATACTGCCTCTATATACAAGAATATAACTACTATAATACTGCCTCCTATATACAAGAATATAACTACTATAATACTGCCTCCTATATACAAGAATATAACTACTATAATACTGCCTCTATATACAAGAATATAACTACTATAATACAGCCCCCTATATACAAGAATATAACTACTATAATACTGCCCCTATATACAAGAATATAACTACTATAATACTGCCCCCTATATACAAGAATATAACTACTATAATACTGCTCCAATATACAAGAATATAACTATTATAATACTGCCCCTATATACAAGAATATAACTACTATAATACTGCTCCTATATACAAGAATATAACTACTATAATACTGCCCCTATATACAAGAATATAACTACTATAATACTGCTCCTATATACAAGAATATAACTACTAAAATACTGCCCCCTATATACAAGAATATAACTACTATAATACTGCTCCTATATACAAGAATATAACTACTATAATACTGCTCCTATATACAAGAATATAACTACTATAACACTGCTTCTATATACAAGAATATAACTACTATAACACTGCCCCTATTTACAAGAATATAAATACTATAATACTGCCCCCTATATACACAAGAATATACCTACTATAATACTGCCCCTATATACAAGAATATAACTACTATAATACAACTTCTATATACAAGAATATAACTACTATAATACTGCCCCATATACAAGAATATAACAACTATAATACTGCTTCTATATACAAGAATATAACTACTATAATACTGCCCCTATATACAAGAATATAACTACTATAATACTGCTCCTATATACAAGAATATAACTACTATAATACTACCCTATATACAAGAATATAACTACTATAATACTGCTCCTATATACAAGAGTATAACTACTATAATGCTGCTCCTATATACAAGAATATAACTACTATAATACTGCCCCTATATACAAGAATATAACTACTATAATACTGCCCCTATATACAAGAATATAACTACTATAATACTGCTTCTATATACAAGAATATAACTACTATAATACTGCCCCTATATACAAGAATATAACTACTATAATACTGCTCCTATATACAAGAATATAACTACTATAATACTACCCTATATACAAGAATATAACTACTATAATACTGCTCCTATATACAAGAGTATAACTACTATAATGCTGCTCCCTATATACAAGAATATAACTACTATAATACTGCTCCCTATATACAAGAATATAACTACTATAATACTGCCCCTATATACAAGAATATAACTACTATAATACTGCCCCTATATACAAGAATATACCTACTATAATACTGCCCCTATATACAAGAATATAACTACTATAATACTGCCCCCTATATACAAGAATATAACTACTATAATACTTCTCCCTATATACAAGAATATAACTACTATAATACTGCCCCTATATACAAGAATAAAACTAATATAATACTGCCCTTATATACAAGAATATAACTACTATAATACTGCTTCTATATACAAGAATATAACTACTATAACACTGCCCCTATATACAAGAATATAACTACTATAATACTGCCCCTATATACAAGAATATAACTACTATAATACTGCCCCCTATATACAAGAATAAAACTAATATAATACTGCCCCTATATACAAGAATATAACTACTATAATACTGCTTCTATATACAAGAATATAACTACTATAACACTGCCCCTATATACAAGAATATAACTACTATAATACTGCCCCTATATACAAGAATATACCTACTATAATACTGCCCCTATATACAAAAATATACCTACTATAATACTGCCCCTATATACAAGAATATAACTACTATAATACTGCCCCCTATATACAAGAATATAACTACTATAATACTGCTCCCTATATACAAGAATATAACTACTATAATACTGCCCCCTATATACAAGAATAAAACTAATATAATACTGCCCCTATATACAAGAATATAACTACTATAATACTGCTCCTATATACAAGAATATAACTACTATAATACTGCCCCTATATACAAGAATATAACTACTATAATACTGCCCCTATATACAAGAATATAACTACTATAATACTGCTTCTATATACAAGAATATAACTACTATAATACTGCCCCTATATACAAGAATATAACTACTATAATACTGCTCCTATATACAAGAATATAACTACTATAATACTACCCTACATACAAGAATATAACTACTATAATACTGCTCCTATATACAAGAGTATAACTACTATAATACTGCTCCTATATACAAGAAAATAACTACTATAATACTGCCCCTATATACAAGAATATAACTACTATAATACTGCTCCCATATACAAGAATATAACTACTATAATACTGTCCCTATATACAAGAATATAACTACTATAATACTGCCCCCTATATACAAGAATATAACTATTATAATACTGCTCCTATATACAAGACTATAACTACTATAATACTACTCCCTATGTACAAGAATATAGCTACTATAATACTGCCCCCTATATGCAAGAATATAACTACTATAATACTGCCCCCTATATACAAGAATATAACTACTATAATACTGCTCCCATATACAAGAATATAACTACTATAACACTGCTCCTATATACCAGAATATACCTACTATAATACTGCCCCTATTTACAAGTATATAACTACTATAATACTGCCCCTATATACAAGAATATAACTACTATAATACTGACCCTATATATAAAGACTATAACTACTATAATACTACTGCCTATATACAAGAATATAACTACTATAATACTGCCCCCTATATACAAGAATATATCTACTATAATACTGCTCCTATATACAAGAATATAACCACTATAATACTGCCCCCTATATACAAGAATATAACTACTATAATACTGCTCCTATATACAAGAATATAAATACTATAATACTACTCCTATATACAAGATTATAACTACTATAATACTGCTCCTATATACAAGAATATAACTACTATAATAATGCCCCTATATACAAGAATATAACTACTATTATACTACTCCCTATATTCAAGACTATAACTACTATAATACTGCCCCCTATATACAAGAATATAACTACTATAATACTGTTACTATATACAAGAATATAACCACTATAATACTGCCTCTATATACAAGAATATAGCTACTATAATACTGCCCCTATATACAAGAATATAACTACTATAATACTGCCCCCTATATACAAGAATATAAATACTATAATACTGCTCCTATATACAAGATTATAACTACTATAATACTGCTCCTATATACAAGAATATAACCACTATAATAATGCCCCTATATACAAGAATATAACTACTATTATACTACTCCCTATATTCAAGACTATAACTACTATAATACTGCCCCCTATATACAAGAATATAACTACTATAATACTGTTACTATATACAAGAATATAACCACTATAATACTGCCTCTATATACAAGAATATAACTACTATAATACTGCCCCTATATACAAGAATATAACTACTATAATACTGCCTCTATATACACAAGAATATAACTACTATAATACTGCCTCTATATACACAAGAATATAACTACTATAATACTGCCCCCTATATACAAGAATATAACTACTATAATACTGCCTCCTATATACAAGAATATAACTACTATAATACTGCCCCCTATATACAAGAATATAACTACTATAATACTGCCCCCTATATACAAGAATATAACTACTATAATACTGCCCCTATATACAAGAATATAACTACTATAATACTGTCCTCCTATATACAAGAATATAACTACTATAATACAGCCCCTATATACAAGAATATAACTACTATAATACTGCTCCTATATACAAGAATATAACTACTATAATACTGCTCCTATATACAAGAATATAACTACTAAAATACTGCTCCTATATACAAGAATATATTTACTATAATACTGCTCCTATATACAAGAATATAACGACTATAATACTGCCCCCTATTATTTTTTAGGCACTTCACTCATTACTGCCCCCTATATTTCACTCACATTATTACACTTGCACATACACTATTCATTTATTATTTCTTACTACACATCCCATGCACCACATACCACTCCCCTCAAGACTAGTGGGAGTGGCTATTATTATTATTTAAAGCACCTGCTCACTCGCCTTCATCAGCGTTTCAGACCTGGCTGTGTCCATTTGTAAGTATGGCCTTTTTCGGTGTTTTTGAATAAATGTCCTTGTTTTTATCTGTTTTGTCTGTACATCAGGAGCTTTTCGCTCCAGTTAGGGACTCGCAAGTCTGGGGATCCTTGTCGTGGATTGCGAGCTTGCGTCCTTTTGGCCAAAATGATCACTAATACCCCAGGTATTTTTCATTATTACTTATATTCGCTTCTTTTGGACACAGCCAGGTCTTTGATGCTGGGAGAGCATGGTGTGTTGTTGTTTGGCCTAGCAAGCAGGGTAACCCGCTCTATGAATTATCAAGGCGTCACAAATAGGCTTCTACCTGGCTAGTCACGTTGCGCCTCATGACTTACACACTATTCCTCCATGTTTCACACACTTGCATCCCATTATTCATTTATTTTTTAGGCACTTCACTCATTACTGCCCCCTATATTTCACTCACATTATTACACTTGCACATACACTATTCATTTATTATTTCTTACTACACATCC
>NC_134688.1:479881940-480041940 GCF_050947455.1 Rhinoderma darwinii
CCAGCAGCCTGTACCCCCTCTCCTGCCTGCAGCCTCTGTAATATATGTTATTAGAGGACAGTGTCACCTCCTCACCTTCCAGCAGCTTGTACCCCCTCTCCTGCCTGCAGCCTCTGTAATATATGTTATTAGAGGACAGTGTCACCTCCTCACCTTCCAGCAGCCTGTACCCCCTCTCCTGCCTGCAGCCTCTCTGTAATATATGTTATTAGAGGACAGTGTCACCTCCTCACCTTCCAGCAGCCTGTACCCCCTCTCCTGCCTGCAGCCTCTCTGTAATATATGTTATTAGAGGACAGTGTCCCCTCCTCACCTTCCAGCAGCCTGTACCCCCTCTCCTGCCTGCAGCCTCTGTAATATATGTTATTAGAGGACAGTGTCACCTCTTCACCTTCCAGCAGCCTGTACCCCCTCTCCTGCCTGCAGCCTCTGTGTAATATATGTTATTAGAGGACAGTGTCACCTCCTCACCTTCCAGCAGCCTGTACCCCCTCTCCTGCCTGCAGCCTCTCTGTAATATATGTTATTAGAGGACAGGGTCCCCTCCTCACCTTCCAGCAGTCTGTACCCCCTCTCCTGCCTGCAGCCTCTGTAATATATGTTATTAGAGGACAGTGTCACCTCCTCACCTTCCAGCAGCCTGTACCCCCTCTCCTGCCTGCAGCCTCTCTGTAATATATGTTATTAGAGGACAGTGTCACCTCCTCACCTTCCAGCAGCCTGTACCCCTCTCCTGCCTGCAGCCTCTGTAATATATGTTATTAGAGGACAGTGTCACCTCCTCACCTTCCAGCAGCCTGTACCCCCTCTCCTGCCTGCAGCCTCTGTAATATATGTTTTTAGAGGACAGTGTCACCTCCTCACCTTCCAGCAGCCTGTACCCCCTCTCCTGCCTGCAGCCTCTGTAATATATGTTATTAGAAGACAGTGTCACCTCCTCACCTTCCAGCAGCCTGTACCCCCTCTCCTACCTGCAGTCTCTGTAATATATGTTATTAGAGGACAGTGTCACCTCCTCACCTTCCAGCAGCCTGTACCTCCTCTCCTGCCTGCAGCCTCTGTAATATATGTTATTAGAGGACAGTGTCACCTCCTCACCTTCCAGCAGCCTGTACCCCCTCTCCTGCCTGCAGCCTCTGTAATATATGTTATTAGAGGACAGTGTCACCTCCTCACCTTCCAGCAGCCTGTACCCCTCTCCTGCCTGCAGCCCCTGTAATATGTTATTAGAGAACAGTGTCACCTCCTCATCTTCCAGCAGCCTGTACCACCTCTCCTGCCTGCAGCCTCTGTAATATATGTTATTAGAGAACAGTGTCACCTCCTCATCTTCCAGCAGCCTGTACCCCCTCTCCTGCCTGCAGCCTCTCTGTAATATATGTTATTAGAGGACAGTGTCACCTCCTCACCTTCCAGCAGCCTGTCCCCCTCTCCTGCCTGCAGCCTCTGTAATATATGTTATTAGAGGACAGTGTCACCTACTCACCTTCCAGCAGCCTGTACCCCCTCTCCTGCCTGCAGCCTCTCTGTAATATATGTTATTAGAGGACAGTGTCACCTACTCACCTTCCAGCAGCCTGTACCCCTCTCCTGCCTGCAGCCTCTGTAATATATGTTATTAGAGGACAGTGTCACCTCCTCACCTTCCAGCAGCCTGTACCCCTCTCCTCCCTGCAGCCTCTCTGTAATATATGTTATTAGAGGACAGTGTCACCTCCTCACCTTCCAGCAGCCTGTACCCCTCTCCTGCCTGCAGCCTCTGTAATATATGTTATTAGAGGACAGTGTCACCTCCTCACCTTCCAGCAGCCTGTACCCCCTCTCCTGCCTGCATCCTCTCTATAATATATGTTATTAGAGGACAGTGTCACCTCCTCACCTTCCAGCAGCCTGTACCCCTCTCCTGCCTGCAGCCTCTCTGTAATATATGTTATTAGAGGACAGTGTCACCTCCTCACCTTCCAGCAGCCTGTACCCCATCTCCTGCCTGCAGCCTCTCTGTAATATATGTTATTAGAGGACAGTGTCATCTCCTCACCTTCCAGCAGCCTGTCCCCCTCTCCTGCCTGCAGCCTCTGTAATATATGTTATTAGAGGACAGTGTCACCTCCTCACCTTCCAGCAGCCGGTACCCCCTCTCCTGCCTGCAGCCTCTGTAATATATGTTATTAGAGGACAGTGTCACCTCCTCACCTTCCAGCAGCCTGTACCCCATCTCCTGCCTGCAGCCTCTCTGTAATATATGTTATTAGAGGACAGTGTCATCTCCTCACCTTCCAGCAGCCTGTACCCCCTCTCCTGCCTGCAGCCTCTGTAATATATGTTATTAGAGGACAGTGTCACCTCCTCACCTTCCAGCAGCCGGTACCCCCTCTCCTGCCTGCAGCCTCTGTAATATATGTTATTAGAGGACAGTGTCACCTCCTCACCTTCCAGCAGCCTGTACCCCTCTCCTGCCTGCAGCCTCTGTAATATATGTTATTAGAGGACAGTGTCACCTCCTCACCTTCCAGCAGCCTGTACCCCTCTCCTGCCTGCAGCCTCTGTAATATATGTTATTAGAGGACAGTGTCTCCTCCTCACCTTCCAGCAGCCTGTACCCCCTCTCCTGCCTGCAGCCTCTGTAATATATGTTATTAGAGGACAGTGTCACCTCCTCACCTTCCAGCAGCCTGTACCCCCTCTCCTGCCTGCAGCCTCTGTAATATATGTTATTAGAGGACAGTGTCACCTCCTCACCTTCCAGCAGTCTGTACCCCCTCTCCTGCCTGCAGCCTCTGTAATATGTGTTATTAGAGGACAGTGTCACCTCCTCACCTTCCAGCAGCCTGTACCCCTCTCCTGCCTGCAGCCTCTCTGTAATATATGTTATTAGAGGACAGTGTCACCTCCTCACCTTCCAGCAGCCTGTACCTCCTCTCCTGCCTGCAGCCTCTGTAATATATGTTATTAGAGGACAGTGTCACCTCCTCACCTTCCAGCAGCCTGTACCCCTCTCCTGCCTGCAGCCTCTCTGTAATATATGTTATTAGAGGACAGTGTCACCTCCTCACCTTCCAGCAGCCTGTACCCCCTCTCCTGCCTGCAGCCTCTGTAATATATGTTATTAGAGGACAGTGTCACCTCCTCACCTTCCAGCAGCCTGTACCCCCTCTCCGGCCTGCAGCCTCTGTAATATATGTTATTAGAGGACAGTGTCACCTTCTCACCTTCCAGCAGCCTGTACCCCCTCTCCTGCCTGCAGCCTCTGTAATATATGTTATTAGAGGACAGTGTCACCTCCTCACCTTCCAGCAGCCTGTACCCCCTCTCCTGCCTGCAGCCTCTGTAATATATGTTATTAGAGGACAGTGTCACCTCCTCACCTTCCAGCAGCCTGTACCCCTCTCCTGCCTGCAGCCTCTGTAATATATGTTATTAGAGGACAGTGTCATCTCCTCACCTTCCAGCAGCCTGTACCCCCTCTCCTGCCTGCAGCCTCTGTAATATATGTTATTAGAGGACAGTGTCACCTCCTCACCTTCCAGCAGCCTGTACCCCCTCTCCTGCCTGCAGCCTCTGTAATATATGTTATTAGAGGACAGTGTCACCTCCTCACCTTCCAGCAGCCTGTACCCCCTCTCCTGCCTGCAGCCTCTCTGTAATATATGTTATTAGAGGACAGTGTCACCTCCTCACCCTCCAGCAGCCTGTACCCCCTCTCCTGCCTGCAGCCTCTGTAATATATGTTATTAGAGGACAGTGTCACCTCCTCACCTTCCAGCAGCCTGTACCCCCTCTCCTGCCTGCAGCCTCTGTAATATATGTTATTAGAGGACAGTGTCACCTCCTCACCTTCCAGCAGTCTGTACCCCCTCTCCTGCCTGCAGCCTCTGTAATATATGTTATTAGAGGACAGTGTCACCTCCTCACCTTCCAGCAGCCTGTACCCCCTCTCCTGCCTGCAGCCTCTGTAATATATGTTATTAGAGGACAGTGTCACCTCCTCACCTTCCAGCAGCCTGTACCCCCTCTCCTGCCTGCAGCCTCTCTGTAATATATGTTATTAGAGGACAGTGTCTCCTCCTCACCTTCCAGCAGCCTGTACCCCCTCTCCTGCCTGCAGCCTCTGTAATATATGTTATTAGAGGACAGTGTCACCTCCTCACCTTCCAGCAGCCTGTACCCCCTCTCCTGCCTGCAGCCTCTGTAATATATGTTATTAGAGGACAGTGTCACCTCCTCACCTTCCAGCAGCCTGTACCCCCTCTCCTGCCTGCAGCCTCTGTAATATATGTTATTAGAGGACAGTGTCACCTCCTCACCTTCCAGCAGCCTGTACCCCCTCTCCTGCCTGCAGCCTCTGTAATATATGTTATTAGAGGACAGTGTCACCGCCTCACCTTCCAGCAGCCTGTACCCCCTCTCCTGCCTGCAGCCTCTGTAATATATGTTACTAGAGGACAGTGTCACCTCCTCACCTTCCAGCAGCCTGTACCCCCTCTCCTGCCTGCAGCCTCTCTGTAATATATGTTATTAGAGGACAGTGTCATCTCCTCACCTTCCAGCAGCCTGTACCCCCTCTCCGGCCTGCAGCCTCTGTAATATATGTTATTAGAGGACAGTGTCACCTTCTCACCTTCCAGCAGCCTGTACCCCCTCTCCTGCCTGCAGCCTCTGTAATATATGTTATTAGAGGACAGTGTCACCTCCTCACCTTCCAGCAGCCTGTACCCCCTCTCCTGCCTGCAGCCTCTGTAATATATGTTATTAGAGGACAGTGTCACCTCCTCACCTTCCAGCAGCCTGTACCCCCTCTCCTGCCTGCAGCCTCTCTGTAATATATGTTATTAGAGGACAGTGTCACCTCCTCACCCTCCAGCAGCCTGTACCCCCTCTCCTGCCTGCAGCCTCTGTAATATATGTTATTAGAGGACAGTGTCACCTCCTCACCTTCCAGCAGCCTGTACCCCCTCTCCTGCCTGCAGCCTCTGTAATATATGTTATTAGAGGACAGTGTCACCTCCTCACCTTCCAGCAGCCTGTACCCCCTCTCCTGCCTGCAGCCTCTGTAATATATGTTATTAGAGGACAGTGTCTCCTCCTCACCTTCCAGCAGCCTGTACCCCCTCTCCTGCCTGCAGCCTCTGTAATATATGTTATTAGAGGACAGTGTCACCTCCTCACCTTCCAGCAGCCTGTACCCCCTCTCCTGCCTGCAGCCTCTGTAATATATGTTATTAGAGGACAGTGTCACCTCCTCACCTTCCAGCAGCCTGTACCCCCTCTCCTGCCTGCAGCCTCTGTAATATATGTTATTAGAGGACAGTGTCACCGCCTCACCTTCCAGCAGCCTGTACCCCCTCTCCTGCCTGCAGCCTCTGTAATATATGTTACTAGAGGACAGTGTCACCTCCTCACCTTCCAGCAGCCTGTACCCCCTCTCCTGCCTGCAGCCTCTCTGTAATATATGTTATTAGAGGACAGTGTCATCTCCTCACCTTCCAGCAGCCTGTACCCCTCTCCTGCCTGCAGCCTCTGTAATATATGTTACTAGAGGACAGTGTCACCTCCTCACCTTCCAGCAGTCTGTACCCCCTCTCCTGCCTGCAGCCTCTGTAATATATGTTATTAGAGGACAGTGTCACCTCCTCACCTTCCAGCAGCCTGTACCCCCTCTCCTGCCTGCAGCCTCTCTGTAATATATGTTATTAGAGGACAGTGTCACCCCCTCACCTTCCAGCAGCCTGTACCCCCTCTCCTGCCTGCAGCCTCTGTAATATATGTTATTAGAGGACAGTGTCACCTCCTCACCTTCCAGCAGCCTGTACCCCTCTCCTGCCTGCAGCCTCTCGGTAATATGTTATTAGAGGACAGTGTCACCTCCTCACCTTCCAGCAGCCTGTACCCCCTCTCCTGCCTGCAGCCTCTGTAATATATGTTATTAGAGGACATTGGCATCTTCTCACCTTCCAGCAGCTTGTACCCCCTCTCCTGCCTGCAGCCTCTGTAATATATGTTATTAGAGGACAGTGTCTCCTCCTCACCTTCCAGCAGCCTGTACCCCCTCTCCTGCCTGCAGCCTCTGTAATATATGTTATTAGAGGACAGTGTCACCTCCTCACCTTCCAGCAGTCTGTACCCCTCTCCTGCCTGCAGCCTCTGTAATATATGTTATTAGAGGACAGTGTCACCTCCTCACCTTCCAGCAGCCTGTACCCCTCTCCTGCCTGCAGCCTCTGTAATATATGTTATTAGAGGACAGTGTCACCTCCTCACCTTCCAGCAGCCTGTACCCCCTCTCCTGCCTGCAGTTCTCTGTAATATATGTTATTAGAGGACAGTGTCACCTCCTCACCTTCCAGCAGCCTGTACCCCCTCTCCTGCCTGCAGCCTCTGTAATATATGTTATTAGAGGACAGTGTCTCCTCCTCACCTTCCAGCAGCCTGTACCCCCTCTCCTGCCTGCAGCCTCTCTGTAATATATGTTATTAGAGGACAGTGTCTCCTCCTCACCTTCCAGCAGCCTGTACCCCCTCTCCTGCCTGCAGCCTCTGTAATATATGTTATTAGAGGACAGTGTCACCTCCTCACCTTCCAGCAGCCTGTACCCCCTCTCCTGCCTGCAGCCTCTGTAATATATGTTATTAGAGGACAGTGTCACCTCCTCACCTTCCAGCAGCCTGTACCCCTCTCCTGCCTGCAGCCTCTGTAATATATGTTATTAGAGGACAGTGTCACCTCCTCACCTTCCAGCAGCCTGCATCCCCTCTCCTGCCTGCAGCCTCTGTAATATATGTTATTAGAGGACAGTGTCTCCTCCTCACCTTCCAGCAGCCTGTACCCCCTCTCTTGCCTGCAGCCTCTGTAATATATGTTATTAGAGGACAGTGTCACCTCCTCACCTTCCAGCAGCCTGTACCCCCTCTCCTGCCTGCAGCCTCTGTAATATATGTTATTAGAGGACAGTGTCATCTCCCCACCTTCCAGCAGCCTGTACCCCCTCTCCTGCCTGCAGCCTCTGTAATATATGTTATTAGAGGACAGTGTCTCCTCCTCACCTTCCAGCAGCCTGTACCTCCTCTCCTGCCTGCAGCCTCTCTGTAATATATGTTATTAGAGGACAGTGTCACCTCCTCACCTTCCAGCAGTCTGTACCCCCTCTCCTGCCTGCAGCCTCTGTAATATATGTTATTAGAGGACAGTGTCACCTCCTCACCTTCCAGCAGTCTGTACCCCCTCTCCTGCCTGCAGCCTCTGTAATATATGTTATTAGAGGACAGTGTCACCTCCTCACCTTCCAGCAGTCTGTACCCCCTCTCCTGCCTGCAGCCTCTGTAATATATGTTATTAGAGGACAGTGTCACCTCCTCACCTTCCAGCAGCCTGTACCCCTCTCCTGCCTGCAGTCTCTCTGTAATATATGTTATTAGAGGACAGTGTCACCTCCTCACCTTCCAGCAGCCTGTACCCCCTCTCCTGCCTGCAGCCTCTGTAATATATGTTATTAGAGGACAGTGTCACCTCCTCACCTTCCAGCAGCCTGTACCCCCTCTCCTGCCTGCAGCCTCTGTAATATATGTTATTAGAGGACAGTGTCTCCTCCTCACCTTCCAGCAGCCTGTACCCCCTCTCCTGCCTGCAGCCTCTGTAATATATGTTATTAGAGGACAGTGTCACCTCCTCACCTTCCAGCAGCCTGTACCCCCTCTCCTGCCTGCAGCCTCTGTAATATATGTTATTAGAGGACAGTGTCACCTCCTCACCTTCCAGCAGCCTGTACCCCCTCTCCTGCCTGCAGCCTCTGTAATATATGTTACTAGAGGACAGTGTCACCTCCTCACCTTCCAGCAGCCTGTACCCCCTCTCCTGCCTGCAGCCTCTGTAATATATGTTATTAGAGGACAGTGTCACCTCCTCACCTTCCAGCAGCCTGTACCCCTCTCCTGCCTGCAGCCTCTGTAATATATGTTATTAGAGGACAGTGTCACCTCCTCACCTTCCAGCAGCCTGTACCCCCTCTCCTGCCTGCAGCCTCTCTGTAATATATGTTATTAGAGGACAGTGTCACCTCCTCACCTTCCAGCAGCCTGTACCCCCTCTCCTGCCTGCAGCCTCTGTAATATATGTTATTAGAGGACAGTGTAACCTCCTCACCTTCCAGCAGCCTGTACCCCCTCTCCTGCCTGCAGCCTCTGTAATATATGTTATTAGAGGACAGTGTCCCCTCCTCACCTTCCAGCAGCCTGTACCCCTCTCCTGCCTGCAGCCTCTGTAATATATGTTATTAGAGGACAGTGTCACCTCCTCACCTTCCAGCAGCCTGTACCCCCTCTCCTGCCTGCAGCCTCTGTAATATATGTTATTAGAGGACAGTGTCACCTCCTCACCTTCCAGCAGTCTGTACCCCCTCTCCTGCCTGCAGCCTCTGTAATATATGTTATTAGAGGACAGTGTCTCCTCCTCACCTTCCAGCAGCCTGTACCTCCTCTCCTGCCTGCAGCCTCTGTAATATATGTTACTAGAGGACAGTGTCACCTCCTCACCTTCCAGCAGCCTGTACCCCCTCTCCTGCCTGCAGCCTCTGTAATATATGTTATTAGAGGACAGTGTCACCTCCTCACCTTCCAGCAGCCTGTACCCCTCTCCTGCCTGCAGCCTCTGTAATATATGTTATTAGAGGACAGTGTCACCTCCTCACCTTCCAGCAGCCTGTACCCCCTCTCCTGCCTGCAGCCTCTCTGTAATATATGTTATTAGAGGACAGTGTCACCTCCTCACCTTCCAGCAGCCTGTACCCCCTCTCCTGCCTGCAGCCTCTGTAATATATGTTATTAGAGGACAGTGTCACCTCCTCACCTTCCAGCAGCCTGTACCCCTCTCCTGCCTGCAGCCTCTCTGTAATATATGTTATTAGAGGACAGTGTCACCTCCTCACCTTCCAGCAGCCTGTACCCCCTCTCCTGCCTGCAGCCTCTGTAATATATGTTATTAGAGGACAGTGTCACCTCCTCCCCTTCCAGCAGCCTGTACCCCCTCTCCTGCCTGCAGCCTCTGTAATATATGTTATTAGAGGACAGTGTCACCTCCTCACCTCCCAGCAGCCTGTACCCCCTCTCCTGCCTGCAGCCTCTCTGTAATATATGTTATTAGAGGACAGTGTCACCTCCTCACCTTCCAGCAGCCTGTACCCCTCTCCTGCCTGCAGCCTCTGTAATATATGTTATTAGAGGACAGTGTCACCTCCTCACCTTCCAGCAGCCTGTACCCCCTCTCCTGCCTGCAGCCTCTGTAATATATGTTATTAGAGGACAGTGTCTCCTCCTCACCTTCCAGCAGCCTGTACCACCTCTCCTGCCTGCAGCCTCTGTAATATATGTTATTAGAGGACAGTGTCACCTCCTCACCTTCCAGCAGCCTGTACCCCCTCTCCTGCCTGCAGCCTCTGTAATATATGTTATTAGAGGACAGTGTCACCTCCTCACCTTCCAGCAGCCTGTACCCGCTCTCCTGCCTGCAGCCTCTCTGTAATATATGTTATTAGAGGACAGTGTCACCTCCTCACCTTCCAGCAGCCTGTACCCCCTCTCCTGCCTGCAGCCTCTGTAATATATGTTATTAGAGGACAGTGTCATCTCCTCACCTTCCAGCAGCCTGTACCCCTCTCCTGCCTGCAGCCTCTCTGTAATATATGTTATTAGAGGACAGTGTCACCTCCTCACCTTCCAGCAGTCTGTACCCCTCTCCTGCCTGCAGCCTCTGTAATATATGTTATTAGAGGACAGTGTCACCTCCTCACCTTCCAGCAGTCTGTACCCCTCTCCTGCCTGCAGCCTCTCTGTAATATATGTTATTAGAGGACAGTGTCATCTCCTCACCTTCCAGCAGCCTGTACCCCCTCTCCTGCCTGCAGCCTCTGTAATATATGTTATTAGAGGACAGTGTCACCTCCTCACCTTCCAGCAGCCTGTACCCCCTCTCCTGCCTGCAGCCTCTCTGTAATATATGTTATTAGAGGACAGTGTCACCTCCTCACCTTCCAGCAGCCTGTACCCCTCTCCTGCCTGCAGCCTCTGTAATATATGTTATTAGAGGACAGTGTCACCTCCTCACCTTCCAGCAGTCTGTACCCCCTCTCCTGCCTGCAGCCTCTGTAATATATGTTATTAGCGGACAGTGTCACCTCCTCACCTTCCAGCAGCCTGTACCCCCTCTCCTGCCTGCAGCCTCTGTAATATATGTTATTAGAGGACAGTGTCACCTCCTCACCTTCCAGCAGCCTGTACCCCCTCTCCTGCCTGCAGCCTCTCTGTAATATATGTTATTAGAGGACAGTGTCACCTCCTCACCTTCCAGCAGCCTGTACCCCCTCTCCTGCCTGCAGCCTCTGTAATATATGTTATTAGAGGACAGTGTCACCTCCTCACCTTCCAGCAGCCTGTACCCCCTCTCCTGCCTGCAGCCTCTCTGTAATATATGTTATTAGAGGACAGTGTCACCTCCTCACCTTCCAGCAGCCTGTACCCCCTCTCCTGCCTGCAGCCTCTGTAATATATGTTATTAGAGGACAGTGTCACCTCCTCACCTTCCAGCAGCCTGTACCCCCTCTCCTGCCTGCAGCCTCTGTAATATATGTTATTAGAGGACAGTGTCACCTCCTCACCTTCCAGCAGCCTGTACCCCCTCTCCTGCCTGCAGCCTCTGTAATATATGTTATTAGAGGACAGTGTCACCTCCTCACCTTCCAGCAGCCTGTACCCCCTCTCCTGCCTGCAGCCTCTGTAATATATGTTATTAGAGGACAGTGTCACCTCCTCACCTTCCAGCAGCCTGTACCCCCTCTCCTGCCTGCAGCCTCTGTAATATATGTTATTAGAGGACAGTGTCACCTCCTCACCTTCCAGCAGCCTGTACCCCCTCTCCTGCCTGCAGCCTCTGTAATATATGTTATTAGAGGACAGTGTCACCTCCTCACCTTCCAGCAGCCTGCACCCCCTCTCCTGCCTGCAGCCTCTGTAATATATGTTATTAGAGGACAGTGTCACCTCCTCACCTTCCAGCAGCCTGTACCCCCTCTCCTGCCTGCAGCCTCTGTAATATATGTTATTAGAGGACAGTGTCACCTCCTCACCTTCCAGCAGCCTGTACCCCTCTCCTGCCTGCAGCCTCTGTAATATATGTTATTAGAGGACAGTGTCACCTCCTCACCTTCCAGCAGCCTGTACCCCTCTCCTGCCTGCAGCCTCTGTAATATATGTTATTAGAGGACAGTGTCACCTCCTAACCTTCCAGCAGCCTGTACCCCCTATCCTGCCTGCAGCCTCTGTAATATATGTCATTAGAGGACAGTGTCACCTCCTCACCTTCCAGCAGCCTGTACCCCCTCTCCTGCCTGCAGCCTCTCTGTAATATATGTTATTAGAGGACAGTGTCACCTCCTCACCTTCCAGCAGCCTGTACCCCTCTCCTGCCTGCAGCCTCTGTAATATATGTTATTAGAGGACAGTGTCACCTCCTCACCTTCCAGCAGCCTGTACCCCCTCTCCTGCCTGCAGCCTCTGTAATATATGTTATTAGAGGACAGTGTCACCTCCTCACCTTCCAGCAGTCTGTACCCCCTCTCCTGCCTGCAGCCTCTCTGTAATATATGTTATTAGAGGACAGTGTCACCTCCTCACCTTCCAGCAGCCTGTACCCCCTCTCCTGCCTGCAGCCTCTGTAATATATGTTATTAGAGGACAGTGTCACCTCCTCACCTTCCAGCAGCCTGTACCCCCTCTCCTGCCTGCAGCCTCTCTGTAATATATGTTATTAGAGGACAGTGTCACCTCCTCACCTTCCAGCAGCCTGTACCCCCTCTCCTGCCTGCAGCCTCTGTAATATATGTTATTAGAGGACAGTGTCACCTCCTCACCTTCCAGCAGCCTGTACCCCCTCTCCTGCCTGCAGCCTCTGTAATATATGTTATTAGAGGACAGTGTCACCTCCTCACCTTCCAGCAGCCTGTACCCCCTCTCCTGCCTGCAGCCTCTGTAATATATGTTATTAGAGGACAGTGTCACCTCCTCACCTTCCAGCAGCCTGTACCCCCTCTCCTGCCTGCAGCCTCTGTAATATATGTTATTAGAGGACAGTGTCACCTCCTCACCTTCCAGCAGCCTGTACCCCCTCTCCTGCCTGCAGCCTCTGTAATATATGTTATTAGAGGACAGTGTCACCTCCTCACCTTCCAGCAGCCTGTACCCCCTCTCCTGCCTGCAGCCTCTGTAATATATGTTATTAGAGGACAGTGTCACCTCCTCACCTTCCAGCAGCCTGTACCCCTCTCCTGCCTGCAGCCTCTGTAATATATGTTATTACAGGACAGTGTCATCTCCTCACCCTCCAGCAGCCTGTACCCCTCTCCTGCCTGCAGCCTCTGTAATATATGTTATTAGAGGACAGTGTCACCTCCTCACCTTCCAGCAGCCTGTACCCCTCTCCTGCCTGCAGCCTCTGTAATATATGTTATTAGAGGACAGTGTCACCTCCTCACCTTCCAGCAGCCTGTACCCCCTATCCTGCCTGCAGCCTCTGTAATATATGTCATTAGAGGACAGTGTCACCTCCTCACCTTCCAGCAGCCTGTACCCCCTCTCCTGCCTGCAGCCTCTGTAATATATGTTATTAGAGGACAGTGTCACCTCCTCACCTTCCAGCAGCCTGTACCCCCTATCCTGCCTGCAGCCTCTGTAATATATGTTATTAGAGGACAGTGTCACCTCCTCACCTTCCAGCAGCCTGTACCCCCTCTCCTGCCTGCAGCCTCTGTAATATATGTTATTAGAGGACAGTGTCACCTCCTCACCTTCCAGCAGCCTGTACCCCCTCTCCTGCCTGCAGCCTCTGTAATATATGTTATTAGAGGACAGTGTCACCTCCTCACCTTCCAGCAGCCTGTACACCCTCTCCTGCCTGCAGCCTCTCTGTAATATATGTTATTAGAGGACAGTGTCACCTCCTCACCTTCCAGCAGCCTGTACCCCCTCTCCTGCCTGCAGCCTCTCTGTAATATATGTTATTAGAGGACAGTGTCACCTCCTCACCTTCCAGCAGCCTGTACCCCTCTCCTGCCTGCAGCCTCTCTGTAATATATGTTATTAGAGGACAGTGTCACCTCCTCACCTTCCAGCAGCCTGTACCCCTCTCCTGCCTGCAGCCTCTGTAATATATGTTATTAGAGGACAGTGTCACCTCCTCACCTTCCAGCAGCCTGTACCCCCTCTCCTGCCTGCAGCCTCTGTAATATATGTTATTAGAGGACAGTGTCACCTCCTCACCTTCCAGCAGCCTGTACCCCCTCTCCTGCCTGCAGCCTCTCTGTAATATATGTTATTAGAGGACAGTGTCACCTACTCACCTTCCAGCAGCCTGTACCCCCTCTCCTGCCAGCAGCCTCTGTAATATATGTTATTAGAGGACAGCGTCACCTCCTCACCTTCCAGCAGCCTGTACCCCCTCTCCTGCCTGCAGCCTCTCTGTAATATATGTTATTAGAGGACAGTGTCACCTCCTCACCTTCCAGCAGCCTGTACCCCCTCTCCTGCCTGCAGCCTCTGTAATATATGTTATTAGAGGACAGTGTCACCTCCTCACCTTCCAGCAGTCTGTACCCCTCTCCTGCCTGCAGCCTCTCTGTAATATATGTTATTAGAGGACAGTGTCACCCCCTCACCTTCCAGCAGCCTGTACCCCCTCTCCTGCCTGCAGCCTCTGTAATATATGTTATTAGAGGACAGTGTCACCTCCTCACCTTCCAGCAGCCTGTACCCCTCTCCTGCCTGCAGCCTCTGTAATATATGTTATTAGAGGACAGTGTCATCTCCTCATCTTCCAGCAGCCTGTACCCCCTCTCCTGCCTCCAGCCTCTGTAATATATGTTATTAGAGGACAGTGTCACCTCCTCACCTTCCAGCAGCCTGTACCCCCTCTCCTGCCTGCAGCCTCTCTGTAATATATGTTATTAGAGGACAGTGTCACCTCCTCACCTTCCAGCAGCCTGTACCCCTCTCCTGCCTGCAGCCTCTGTAATATATGTTATTAGAGGACAGTGTCACCTCCTCACCTTCCAGCAGCCTGTACCCCCTCTCCTGCCTGCAGCCTCTGTAATATATGTTATTGGAGGACAGTGTCCCCTCCTCACCTTCCAGCAGCCTGTACCCCTCTCCTGCCTGCAGCCTCTGTAATATATGTTATTAGAGGACAGTGTCACCTCCTCACCTTCCAGCAGCCTGTACCCCCTCTCCTGCCTGCAGCCTCTGTGTAATATATGTTATTAGAGGACAGTGTCATCTCCTCACCTTCCAGCAGCCTGTACCCCTCTCCTGCCTGCAGCCTCTGTAATATATGTTATTAGAGGACAGTGTCACCTCCTCACCTTCCAGCAGCCTGTACCCCTCTCCTGCCTGCAGCCTCTGTAATATATGTTATTAGAGGACAGTGTCACCTCCTCACCTTCCAGCAGCCTGTACCCCCTCTCCTGCCTGCAGCCTCTGTAATATATGTTATTAGAGGACAGTGTCACCTCCTCACCTTCCAGCAGCCTGTACCCCCTCTCCTGCCTGCAGCCTCTGTAATATATGTTATTAGAGGACAGTGTCACCTCCTCACCTTCCAGCAGCCTGTACCCCCTCTCCTGCCTGCAGCCTCTGTAATATATGTTATTAGAGGACAGTGTCACCACCTCACCCTCCAGCAGCCTGTACCCCTCTCCTGCCTGCAGCCTCTGTAATATATGTTATTAGAGGACAGTGTCACCTCCTCACCTTCCAGCAGCCTGTACCTCCTCTCCTGCCTGCAGCCTCTCTGTAATATATGTTATTAGAGGACAGTGTCACCTCCTCACCTTCCAGCAGCCTGTACCCCCTCTCCTGCCTGCAGCCTCTGTAATATATGTTATTAGAGGACAGTGTCACCTCCTCACCTTCCAGCAGCCTGTACCCCCTCTCCTGCCTGCAGCCCCTCTGTAATATATGTTATTAGAGGACAGTGTCACCTCCTCACCTTCCAGCAGCCTGTACCCCCTCTCCTGCCTGCAGCCTCTGTAATATATGTTATTAGAGGACAGTGTCACCTCCTCACCTTCCAGCAGCCTGTACCCCTCTCCTGACTGCAGCCTCTGTAATATATGTTATTAGAGGACAGTGTCACCCCCTCACCTTCCAGCCGCCTGTACCCCCTCTCCTGCCTGCAGCCTCTGTAATATATGTTATTAGAGGACAGTGTCACCTCCTCACCTTCCAGCAGCTTGTACCCCCTCTCCTGCCTGCACCCTCTCTGTAATATATGTTATTAGAGGACAGTGTCACCTCCTCACCTTCCAGCAGTCTGTACCCCTCTCCTGCCTGCAGCCTCTGTAATATATGTTATTAGAGGACATTGTCCCCTCCTCACCTTCCAGCAGCCTGTACCCCCTCTCCTGCCTGCAGCCTCTGTAATATATGTTATTAGAGGACAGTGTCACCTCCTCACCTTCCAGCAGTCTGTACCCCTCTCCTGCCTGCAGCCTCTGGAGGAGGGGGATGCAGCTGCAGCGTTTTTTCTTCAGTGCCTGTGAGACTGCATGCTGCGAGAGGGGAGTGAGAGCAGTAGGGGAGAAGTCGGATTGGTTGAGAGCATACAACTGACATCACACCAAAAACAGCCGCCCACTTAGCAAGCATGGCGGGAGAAAATGTGCATGTTTCAAAACAAAGTAAAGAAACAAGATTACAAATCTGCAGGTTACACACATCATTTCTGCCTGCTCTACCTCCGCTTCATTCCTATGTCATTTCTTGCAGCAGTTCCATTTATTGAGCAAAGACTACTTTACCGCAGAAACAGGGTGTTAAAGGAACACTCCTGGCAAAATTGATACACTGTTCTATCTAGTGTAGGGCCTGAGGGGGCGGGGCATAACTCAGGGAGTCACAGAACACTAAAGGAGTCATGCTCCACCCCCTCAGGCTCTGCACTGGATATAACAGTATTAGTTTAGCCTGTAGTGTTCCTCTAATATAATCTATGTGAGCAGTGGTTGCTTCTGAATAGTGGACATGGCCCCCCGAGTGCATTCGATAGTGATCTATTCCCTTTAGATATCATGCACCATTACTGTTCCACCCTGACCTGTACCTGGATACATTATGTTAATGGCCTGTGTATCTGATCTGTCTCCTCAGCTTTTGCAGTGGAAGCAGTTTGAGGAAGAGCCAAGCCAGACCAACGTGCAAATGGCCAAATATTTCAACAGTCCTTGCAAGAGTATGAAGTCTATGTACAGTGAAGAGCAGATCTACCACCTACTGGGAGAAAACACCTCCATGAGACGTCTGCTGACGGAGGTGAATCTGACGGATGGTCCTACTTCTAGGCTTCTTCCCAGTTATTGATTTGTAAAAAAAAAGAGACTGCTTCTAGAGGCATTGTCTCTGCGTCCTTCGCATGAAGCCGGCCGTGCACATGCATGCTTATTGCATTGGGTAGAGGGAGACGAGCTGCCCGTGCCCGTTCCGTCTTTCCCCTGACATCTGCTCTCGGGGGACAGTCGGTAAACCCTCACACACCGACCATTGGCCAGCTGTAGACTCCTCATAATTAGTGGGGGGTCTACATATAATGTTATCTGCTGAGAGACCCTCTCGATTATCAACATGTAAGACCATCTACACGTAGCGATTCTAGACCGCTCTACAGTGATTGACTTGTCGGTAAAAGACAGTCAGATCTATACATTACACCAGGTCTCTACCGGCGGCGTATATGTTGGTATACCTTTTTTTTTCGCTGTATAGAATAGCGCAGTGTGCTGCGCTTTCCTTTGCATTCGGGCACCGCAAAAACTTTACTCCTGGTGTTGCATACGTTGGAGGTAGATGTGGAAAGTTCTGCTAGTAACCGGCTTTATCTGTGTTTGTTTTATACAACAGAAAAATGCAGCGATAGAAAGTCTACAAGAGCAGGTGATAAACGCCAAGGAGAAGCTGGAAGAGCTCTTGAAATCAGATTGCAGCATGGAAATGACCCAAATCTCTGCTATATCAACCTCCACACTGACCAATCAGCCCAAAGCCACGGCAGATGTGACCACTACTAATTACGAAAGCAAAGGACCTTCGACCGGTGAACCAGACGGTGACATCATTCGCAGTATGGAGGTCCAGGCTCCTTTAAAACACAAGGGTGAAGACATCAAACCCCCTACTGAGGCCAGATGTGATTTCCAAGACGTTGTCCTTCCACCACCAGAACGTTCTCTACCAAAATATGACAATGAACTGGCTGCAGTCTCCAGAAATGTCAGTTTTGCCTTCAATGCTGACAAATCTCATAAGGAGCACACTGAAAAGTTTGTGGACAGTCCGTCAGAGGCTTGGGAACAGCTGTCAAGAAAGGTGAACTACGTCAGCAGTGAAAAGCTTCAGGAAATTCTCAGGGAACTCAGCGTAGAGACTTTGTCAGGATGTAGCCAGGCGTCTCCTCGGAGGCTGAGACGTGACAGCCATAGCGGCCAACGAGAGACCGTACCACATCCCCCTGAAGGCTTCCGCAACGTCTGCATCAACCTGTCGCCTTACATAACGCGGAGAAGAAGAGGGCACGGATATGGCCGTAGAAATGTCCTTCCTTCCTCACAGTACTCTAAGGCTGTATTTCCTCCACCCCATTGTCTCATTGGTGCCCGCGGCCGGTATAACGGGGCAAACCCAATAAAAGATGACACGGGTGATACGCTGGAGGAAGCAAATCATGAACGTTCTCATCATCTATCAGTCCCAATGAAGAACATGGAGTTATGTGGCCAAGAAAACGGTGCTCTTTGGATTACCAAATTATCAGAGTCCCCTGAATCTTCAGACCATATTACCCATTGGAGCCACACAGGTCCAGCTTCACACGGGACAGTGACCCTCAGACCCCACACCCTTTATTATGAGTCAGACTCCAGTAGCTCAGAGGAGACTCTTTGCTACTGTCACAGACCCTACTGTGATATCTGTTCACCACATACATATGAGTCTAGTGACAGCTGTAACACTGACACGGAGATTGAAGATCCCCTGCATGGGTGGCCGGGTCATCCCAGCAACACGCAGCCGGTCATAAACTTTAAAGAGGACCTTACACCAACTTTTGTTTGATGGTAAACGTTCCACTATCCCGCCCCCCTCCACCGCCTTTTCTGTCCAAAGGCCGAGAACCCCACTTCATCTCCCCCATTGTCCGGACAGACAGGAATGTGACTTTTGACTTTGTGAATTGTGTTCTGTGTGGCAGCCATAAAAATATATCGCCATACGGCTTGTTTACACTGGTCTATTGGGTTTGTTCCATCTTTAGGTAGCGGGACTGGATCCCAACAGAGGGAAGAAGAAGAAAAACCTTTCCTTATTCCCTCTGCTGAGTTTCGAATCCAGTGAACACATTTTTGGCCAAGTAAATACTAAGTAGGTATCTAATTAAATAATTATTTGACTGATCATTCGGTTTATTTCATAAATATTCATCTTTGGGTATGCAGGGGTTGAATGGGTAGCACTGAAACCCAACCCCCATCTAACAAATGCTACTGTGCATGCAATTTCTGTAGGAATCCTTCTCAGCCACATGGAAAGATCATGTATTACCTTACCAGTGCTGCTATACGAGCAGCTCTTTGTCCGGAAATTTAATGAAGCAGCACTTTCTCACTCTCTCCCAGCAGGAAGTCTCAGCACAATCTCAATCAGCTGCTGAATTACACCCAGCCAAGTATCCAGACCATTGCCTTTTCTAAGTCTGGTGCACATGTGCCTGCGCCATTTGGCCTGTAACAGGATGGGCCATATGGTTCCTTTCTGCAGGCCGCTTAGTTCAATGTAATGTTTTGATTCATGGATCGAGTTTTCATTTAGAAGCACGAAATTCAGTGCTTCTAAGCAGTGGTGGATTAAGTAGACCATAGGCCCTGGGCTGTTACCCAAATTTGACCGCCCTCCCCTTCTCCACTGCTGCACCGTCACTATTGTTAACAACACCTTTTTGTGCAAGCATTAACAAATGGGTGTTACGATTCCCCTTGTCAAAGGGCTCTATCCCTACATACTGACAGTCTCCAACCATCGCTGACAGTATCACACTGTGCAGGGACACATCCTCCTGACAAGGGGAATGGTAACACGCTTTTGTCTATGAGTCCTGGACTGCACAAAGACTTTTTGTAAAATACAAGGAATTCCTTTAATAAACATGTTAGGAGAGGTGACAGATTCTCTATAAATCCAGTGACTCACAGGTGACGACGTGTTAGATTCTAGTAGTTTTAATCCACTTTTCTTCTCCATCCGGTCCAGACTTCATGATGACTTCTCCCGGCCATGACCCATTTCTGCAGAATTTGCCACTCAGATGTCTTTGGCTCCTCACTTTTCCTACATTTCCACACCTATAAACAAAGTTAAAATTATCATGGTGCCAAACAATGTGCCCTTAAATATAATAGTACTATACACTGTACTCCTGAATATAATAATACTATACACTGTACTCCTGAATATAATAGTACTATACACTGCACTCCTGAATATAATAGTACTATACACTGCACTCCTGAATATAATAGTACTATACACTGTACTCCTGAATATAATAGTACTATACACTGCACTCCTGAATATAATAGTACTATACACTGCACTCCTGAATATAATAGTACTATACACTGTACTCCTGAATATAATAGTACTATACACTGTACTCCTGAATATAATAGTACTATACACTGCACTCCTGAATATAATAGTACTATACACTGTGCTCCTGAATATAATCGTACTATACACTGTGCTCCTGAATATAATAGTACTATACACTGTGCTCCTGAATATAATAGTACTATACACTGTACTCCTGAATATAATAGTACTATACACTGTGCTCCTGAATATAATAGTATTATACACTGTGCTCCTGAATATAATAGTACTATACACTGCACCCCTGAGTATAATAGTACTATACACTGCGCTCCTGAATATAATAGTACTATACACTGTGCTCCTGAATATAAAAGTACTAAACACTGTGCTCCTGAATATAATAGTACTATACACTGTACTCCTGAATATAATAGTACTATACACTGCACTCCTGAATATAATAGTACTATACACTGCGCTCCTGAATATAATAGTACTATACACTGTACTCCTGAATATAATAGTACTATACACTGCACTCCTGAATATAATAGTACTATACACTTTACTCCTGATTATAATAGTACTATACACTGCGCTCCTGAATATAATAGTACTATACACTGCGCTCCTGAATATAATAGTACTATACACTGTACTCCTGAATATAATAGTACTATACACTGTACTCCTGAATATAATAGTACTATACACTGCACTCCTGAATATAATAGTACTATACACTGTACTCCTGAATATAATAGTACTATACACTGTGCTCCTGAATATAATAGTACTATACACTGTACTCCTGAATATAATAGTACTATACACTGTGCTCCTGAATATAATAGTACTATACACTGTGCTCCTGAATATAATAGTACTATACACTGCACTCCTGAATATAATAGTACTGTACACTGCACTCCTGAATATAATAATACTATACACTGTACTCCTGAATATAATAGTACTATACACTGCACTCCTGAATATAATAGTACTATACACTGCACTCCTGAATATAACAGTACTATACACTGTACTCCTGAATATAATAGTACTATACACTGTACTCCTGAATATAATAGTACTATACACTGCACTCCTGAATATAATAGTACTATACACTGTGCTCCTGAATATAATCGTACTATACACTGTACTCCTGAATATAATAGTACTATACACTGTGCTCCTGAATATAATCGTACTATACACTGTGCTCCTGAATATAATAGTACTATACACTGCACTCCTGAATATAATAGTACTATACACTGTACTCCTGAATATAATAGTACTATACACTGTACTCCTGAATATAATAGTACTATACACTGCACTCCTGAATATAATAGTACTATACACTGTGCTCCTGAATATAATCGTACTATACACTGTGCTCCTGAATATAATAGTACTATACACTGTGCTCCTGAATATAATAGTACTATACACTGTACTCCTGAATATAATAGTACTATACACTGTGCTCCTGAATATAATAGTATTATACACTGTGCTCCTGAATATAATAGTACTATACACTGCACCCCTGAGTATAATAGTACTATACACTGCGCTCCTGAATATAATAGTACTATACACTGCACTCCTGAATATAATAGTACTATACACTGTACTCCTGAATATAATAGTACTATACACTGTACTCCTGAATATAATAGTACTATACACTGCACTCCTGAATATAATAGTACTATACACTGTGCTCCTGAATATAATCGTACTATACACTGTGCTCCTGAATATAATAGTACTATACACTGCGCCCCTGAATATAATAGTACTATACACTGTACTCCTGAATATAATAGTACTATACACTGTACTCCTGAATATAATAGTACTATACACTGTACTCCTGAATATAATAGTACTATACACTGCACTCCTGAATATAATAGTACTATACACTGTGCTCCTGAATATAATCGTACTATACACTGTGCTCCTGAATATAATAGTACTATACACTGTGCTCCTGAATATAATAGTACTATACACTGTACTCCTGAATATAATAGTACTATACACTGTGCTCCTGAATATAATAGTATTATACACTGTGCTCCTGAATATAATAGTACTATACACTGCACCCCTGAGTATAATAGTACTATACACTGCGCTCCTGAATATAATAGTACTATACACTGTGCTCCTGAATATAATAGTACTAAACACTGTGCTCCTGAATATAATAGTACTATACACTGTACTCCTGAATATAATAGTACTATACACTGCACTCCTGAATATAATAGTACTATACACTGCGCTCCTGAATATAATAGTACTATACACTGTACTCCTGAATATAATAGTACTATACACTGTGCTCCTGAATATAATAGTACTATACACTGTGCTCCTGAATATAATAGTACTATACACTGTACTCCTGAATATAATAGTACTATACACTGTACTCCTGAATATAATAGTACTATACACTGTACTCCTGAATATAATAGTACTATACACTGTACTCCTGAATATAATAGTACTACACACTGTACTCCTGAATATAATAGTACTATACACTGTACTCCTGAATATAATAGTACTACACACTGTACTCCTGAATATAATAGTACTGTACACTGCACTCCTGAATATAATAGTACTATACACTGCGCCCCTGAATATAATAGTACTATACACTGCGCCCCTGAATATAATAGTACTATACACTGTTCTCCTGAATATAGTAGTACTATACACTGTGCTCCTGAATATAATAGTACTATACACTGTGCTCCTGAATATAATAGTACTATACACTGTACTCCTGTATATAATAGTACTATACACTGTACTCCTGAATATAATAGTACTATACACTGTGCTCCTGAATATAATAGTACTATACACTGTGCTCCTGAATATAATAGTACTATACACTGTGCTCCTGAATATAATAGTACTATACACTGTGCTCCTGAATATAATAGTACTATACACTGTGCTCCTGAATATAATAGTACTATACACTGCACCCCTGAATATAATAGTACTATACACTGTGCCCCTGAATATAATAGTACTATACACTGTGCTCCTGAATATAATAGTACTATACACTGTACTCCTGAATATAATAGTACTATACACTGTACTCCTGAATATAATAGTACTATACACTGTACTCCTGAATATAATAGTACTATACACTGTACTCCTGAATATAATAGAACTATACACTGCGCCCCTGAATATAATAATACTATACACTGCGCTCCTGAATAGAATAATACTATACACTGTACTCCTGAATATAATAGTACTATACACTGTACTCCTGAATATAATAGTACTATACACTGCGCCCCTGAATATAATAATACTATACACTGCGCTCCTGAATAGAATAATACTATACACTGTGCTCCTGAATATAATAGTACTATACTCTGTGCTCCTGAATATAATAGTATTGTACACTGCACTCCTGAATATAATAGTACCGTACACTGCGCTCCTGAATATAATAGTACTATACACTGTTATCCTGAATATAATAGTACCGTACACTGCGCTCCTGAATATAATAGTACCATACACTGCGCTCCTGAATATAATAGTACCGTACACTGCGCTCCTGAATATAATAGTACTATACACTGTACTCCTGAATATAATAGTACTATACACTGTGCTCCTGAATATAATAGTACTATACACTGCACTCCTGAATATAATAGTACTATACACTGTGCTCCTGAATATAATAGTACTATACACTGTGCTCCTGAATATAATAGTACTATAAACTGTACTCCTGAATATAATAGTACTGTACACTGCACTCCTGAATATAATAGTACCTTACACTGCGCTCCTGAATATAATAGTACTATACACTGTTATCCTGAATATAATAGTACCGTACACTGCGCTCCTGAATATAATAGTACCGTACACTGCGCTCCTGAATATAATAGTACCGTACACTGCGCTCCTGAATATAATAGTACTATACACTGTACTCCTGAATATAATAGTACTATACACTGCACTCCTGAATATAATAGTACTATACACTGCGCTCCTGAATATAATAGTACTATACACTGCGCTCCTGAATATAATAGTACTATACACTGCGCTCCTGAATATAATAGTACTATACACTGCGCTCATGAATATAATAGTACTATACACTGCGCTCCTGAATATAATAGTACTATACACTGTATTCCTGAATATAATAGTACTATACACTCGCTCCTGAATATAATAGTACTATACACTGCACTCCTGAATATAATAGTACTATACACTGCGTTCCTGAATATAATAGTACTATACACTGTGTTCCTGAATATAATAGTACTATACACTGTGCTCCTGAATATAATAGTACTATACACTGTGCTCCTGAATATAATAGAACTATACACTGCGCTCCTGAATATAATAGTACTATACACTGCGCTCCTGAATATAATAGTACTATACACTGCGCTCCTGAATATAATAGTACTATACACTGTACTCCTGAATATAATAGTACTATACACTGTGCTCCTGAATATAATAGTACTATACACTGTGCTCCTGAATATAATAGTACTATACACTGTACTCCTGAATATAATAGTACTATACACTGTACTCCTGAATATAATAGTACTATACACTGCACTCCAGAATATAATAGTACTATACACTGCTATCCTGAATATAATAGTACTGTACACTGCACTCCTGAATATAATAGTACTATACACTGTGCTCCTGAATGTAATAGTACTATACACTGTGCTCCTGAATATAATAGCACTATACACTGTACTCATGAATATGATAGTACTATACACTGCTCTCCTGAATATAATAGTACTATACACTGTACTCCTGAATATAATAGTACTATACACTGTGCTCCTGAATATAATAGTACTATACACTGCGCTCCTGAATATAATAGTACTATACACTGCGCTCCTGAATATAATAGTACTATCACTGTACTCCTGAATATAATAGTATTATACACTGTACTCCTGAATATAATAGTACTATACACTGCACTCCTGAATATAATAGTACTATACACTGCGCTCCTGAATATAATAGTACTATACACTGCGCTCCTGAATATAATAGTACTATACACTGTACTCCTGAATATAATAGTACTATACACTGCACTCCTGAATATAATAGTACTATACACTGCGCTCCTGAATATAATAGTACTATACACTGCGCTCCTGAATATAATATTACTATACACTGCGCTCCTGAATATAATAGTACTATACACTGCACTCCTGAATATAATAGTATTATACACTGTACTCCTGAATATAATAGTACTATACACCGCGCTCCTGAATATAATAGTACTATACACTGTGCTCCTGAATATAATAGTACTATACACTGCGCTCCTGAATATAATAGTACTATACACTGTATTCCTGAATATAATAGTACTATACACTGTGCTCCTGAATATAATAGTACTATACACTGTGCTCCTGAATATAATAGTACTATACACTGTACTCCTGAATATAATAGTACTATACACTGTACTCCTGAATATAATAGTACTATACACTGTGCTTCTGAATATAATAGTACTATACACTGCGCTCCTGAATACAATAGTACTATACACTGCGCTCCTGAATATAATAGTACCTTACACTGCGCTCCTGAATATAATAGTACCGTACACTGCGCTCCTGAATATAATAGTACCGTACTTTGCGCTCCTGAATATAATAGTACCGTACACTGCGCTCCTTAATATAATAGTACTATACACTGTACTCCTGAATATAATAGTACTATACACTGTACTCCTGAATATAATAGTACTATACACTGTGCTCCTGAATATAATAGTACTATACACTGCACTCCTGAATATAATAGTACTATACACTGCGCTCCTGAATATAATAGTACTATACACTGCGCTCCTGAATATAATAGTACTATACACTGCACTCCTGAATATAATAGTACTATACACTGTACTCCTGAATATAATAGTACTATACACTGTGCCCCTGAATATAATAGTACTATACACTGTACTCCTGAATATAATAGTACTATACACTGCACCCCTGAGTATAATAGTACTATACACTGCGCTCCTGAATATAATAGTACTATACACTGCGCTCCTGAATATAATAGTACTATACACTGTATTCCTGAATATAATAGTACTATACACTGCGCTCCTGAATATAATAGTACTATACACTGCACCCCTGAATATAATAGTACTATACACTGCGCTCCTGAATATAATAGTACTATACACTGCACTCCTGAATATAATAGTACTATACACTGTACTCCTGAATATAATAGTACTATACACTGTGCCCCTGAATATAATAGTACTATACACTGTACTCCTGAATATAATAGTACTATACACTGCACCCCTGAGTATAATAGTACTATACACTGCGCTCCTGAATATAATAGTACTATACACTGCGCTCCTGAATATAATAGTACTATACACTGTATTCCTGAATATAATAGTACTATACACTCGCTCCTGAATATAATAGTACTATACACTGCACTCCTGAATATAATAGTACTATACACTGTGTTCCTGAATATAATAGTACTATACACTCGCTCCTGAATATAATAGTACTATACACTGCGCTCCTGAATATAATAGTACTATACACTGTGCTCCTGAATATAATAGTACTATACACTGCACTCCTGAATATAATAGTACTATACACTGTGCTCCTGAATATAATAGTACTATACACTGCACTCCTGAATATAATAGTACTATACACTGCGCTCCTGAATATAATAGTACTATACACTGCGCTCCTGAATATAATAGTACTATACACTGTGCTCCTGAATATAATAGTACTATACACTGCGCCCCTGAGTATAATAGTACTATACACTGTGCTCCTGAATATAATAGTACTATACACTGTGCTCCTGAATATAATAGTACTATACACTGCACTCCTGTATATAATAGTACTATACACTGTACTCCTGAATATAATAGTACTATACACTGCGCTCCTGACTATAATAGTACTATACACTGTACTCCTGAATATAATAGTACTATACACTGTACTCCTGATTATAATAGTACTATACACTGCGCCCCTGAATATAATAGTACTATACACTGCGCTCCTCAATATAATAGTACTATACACTGTGCTCCTGAATATAATAGTACTATACACTGTGCTCCTGAATATAATAGTACTATACACTGCACTCCTGTATATAATAGTACTATACACTGTACTCCTGAATATAATAGTACTATACACTGCGCTCCTGACTATAATAGTACTATACACTGTACTCCTGAATATAATAGTACTATACACTGTACTCCTGATTATAATAGTACTATACACTGTACTCCTGAATATAATAGTACTATACACTGTACTCCTGAATATAATAGTACTATACACTGTGCTCCTGAATATAATAGTACTATACACTGTGCTCCTGAATATAATAGTACTATACACTGCGCCCCTGAATATAATAGTACTATACACTGCGCTCCTGAATATAATAGTACTATACACTGTGCTCCTGAATATAATAATACTATACACTGTGCTCCTGAATATAATAGTACTATACACTGTGCTCCTGAATATAATAGTACTATACACTGCGCTCCTGAATATAATAGTACTATACACTGTGCTCCTGAATATAATAGTACTATACACTGTGCTCCTGAATATAATAGTATTATACACTGTACTCCTGAATATAATAGTACTATACACTGTGCTCCTGAATATAATAGTATTATACACTGTACTCCTGTATATAATAGTACTATACACTGTGCTCCTGAATATAATAGTACTATACACTGCGCTCCTGAATATGATAGTACTATACACTGTGCCCCTGAATAAAATTGTGTCAAACACTATAAAATAATGCACCACATATGCACATCCCTCGGTAGACAGCATCACACGCAGCCCCCTATAGATAGCGCCACCCCCCCTCCATGTATTTAGCAACACACAGCCCCCCTGTAGATAGTGCCACACACACTTTCCTGCAGATAGATCCCCCTCATGCCTCGGGCCCCGTAGCAGAAGGGGGGCCTAAGGGGATGCTATTGTAGTTGGCAATTGCCCAGTCGTCGTCCCCACTAACGCCGGCCCGAATCGCCATTATGATGATCCGCCACTGTTTCTAAGGAAGAACTCGGTCAATATACAATTGTCAACGCTTCAATTTTTTTTTTTTGTAATACAGACACCGCATGCGTTTACCACCATATTTTCATGTAGTGGGAGGCATGGCCCTATTGAAATAAAGTAATACTGTATTCAGGATGTATGTCACATAGATTCCAAATACTCATGTGTAATAGACCTCAGGCCACATTTAGGCAGCCTGAAACAAACTCCATCAGTGAAGTCTTTCTCTTCTGTGCTTGACAAGCACTGACAGCTCTGTAATAAACACCGAAAAAGGCCATACTTACAAATGGACACAGCCAGGTCAGAAACGCTGATGAAGGAGAGTGAGCAGGTGCTTTAAATAATAATAGCCACTCCCACTAGTCTTGAGGGGAGTGGTGTGTGGTGCATGGGATGTGTAGTAAGAAATAATAAATGAATAGTGTGTGTGCAAGTGTAATACTATAGGTGAAATATAGGGGGCAGTAATGAGAAGTGCCTCAATAGAAATAAATGGATAATGGGGTGCAAGTGTCTGAAACATGGAGGGATAGTGTGTACGTCATGAGGCACAACGTGTATAGCCAGGTAGAAGCCTATTTGTGACGACTTGATAGTTCATAGAGTGGGCTACCCTGCTTGCTATGCCAAACAACAACACACCACGCTCTCCCAGCATCAAAGACCCGGCTGTGTCCAAGAGAAGCGAATATACGTAGTAATGAAAAATACCTGGGGTATTAGTGATCATTTTGGCCAAAATGATGCAAGCTCGCAATCCACGACAAGGATCCCCAGTCTTGCGAGTCCCTAACTGGAACTGAATGTTCCTGATGCACAGACAAAACAGATAAAAACAATGGGACATATACAAAAAACACAGAAAAAGGCCATACTTACAAATGGACACAGCCAGGTCAGAAACGCTGATGAAGGAGTGAGCAGGTGCTTTAGATAATAATAGCCACTCCCACTAATCTTGAGGGGAGTGGTGTGTGTGGTGCATGGGATGTGTGGTAAGAAATAATAAATGAATAGTGTAAGAAAGTAAGTTGTCCCAGGGAGAGGAACCCAAGACTTTGATGTGATGGGAGACCAAAAGTTGTCGAGGTGCCCGAGCCCAGAATGTTGCCCTGAGCAAAAATATATCGAAGGTCCTCAAGTACTAAAATAGGTGGAATTCCAGGCAAAATAATCCCAGCAATCTGCACAGCAAGGCAAGTGATCAGCAATAAGGTGTGAATTATGGTGTAACGTCTATGGCCGGGGGCCGTCGTTCAGACTTACCCTCTGACAGCCCCGGCCATGGACATCTGTGTTCTCGGCGGTATCTCCGTCCAGGGAGGCGCCAGCACTCACTTCTGGGTTCTAAAACGGTTTCCCGCAGGCCGCACGTGCACGGCCTTAAAGGGCCAGTACGCATCCAGCTGTCATTTAATCAGTAATTAGCCTAGAATGCTACTGGACTATAAAAAGGGCCCTGCCCACTTGTTCCTCGTCTGAGCGTTTTTGTATACCTAAAGTTTGTCTTGCAAATGGTCTCCCAGTGTTTTCCAGTTCCCAGTGTTACCCGTTACTGCTGCCTTGCCCCTGTATCCCGTGCTACCGTGCCTCTGTGCCATCTACAGTGAAAGTTAAGTCGTGTCTTCCGCTGCATCAACTGTGCCATCTACAGTGAAAGTCAAGTTGTGTCTCCGCCACTGTCTACATTGCCTCAGGTATCCTTTCTGGACTATAGACATTGTTTTGTACCTAGTTGGCCAGCTGCTATCCCACTACGCGGTACGGGCCAGTGGGTCCACACCCCGCGTCGTGACAGTAAGCTCAGGCCATGGACCCCGCTGGTCAATTCAAGGGCCTGTCACCCTCCCAAGCCATGCAGGCGGACCTGCAGGATCTGCGAGCACGACAGGATCAACTTCTTGTGGCAGTAGACTCCATGGCACAGCACCTAGTGGCGCTAGCTACTGCCTTCTCCGCTCCTATTCAAACTCCTCCGATAGACCCTCCTGCTACACCTCCTGGCAGCCCCAGTTCGGACTCTCGGTTCTCGCTGCCATTGCCACCTTGGTTCCATGGAGATGCAAGTACATGCAGGGGGTTTCTGAACCAATGCCATATCCACTTCACTTTGCACGCCCGAGCATTTCCTTCGGACAGAGCCAGGATCACCTTCATTATCTCTCTACTTCCCGGCAAGGCCCTGGCGTGGGCAAATCCAATCTGGGAACGACAGGGACCCAAGACCCGAGACTTCCAGGGGTTTGTGCGGTTATTCCATACCGTATTCGAGGAGCCTGGTCGTGTCTCGTCGGCAGCCACTGCTTTAACCTTCGCCAGGAGGACGCCTCCGTGGCCGAATACACCATCCAGTTCCGGACCCTGGCAGGAGAACTGTCCTGGAACAATGAGGCCTTGGTAGCATCCTTCTGGCATGGCCTATTGTCAGAGATCAAGGACGAACTTGCTGCTCGAGATCTACCAGCTGCCCTGGATGACCTGATTCTACTGGCTACTCGAGTGGACATAAGGCTCATAGAGAGATTTCAAGAAGTTCGACAGGAAAGACGGCTTCCTGGACTGGCGCCCAACTTCCAGCAACCCCTCTTGCCTTGTACTGCTCCATCCGAGGTTCCGATGCAGGTGGATCGGCTTAAACTTTCAGTTCAAGAGAAACAGCACAGGCGCACCTATGTACTCTGTTTATATTGCGGCCTCGCTGACCATGTCGTGCATCTGTGTCCCCAGAAGCGAAAAAACCCCAATGCATAGGATTGGTTGGAGAGACAACCCTGGGCAATACGGCATTTAATAGAGAACTCCCCTCCGAACTGTTAATTCCAGTGAACATCGTCGCTGGAAAAAGGCCCCATCCGGTCTCTGCCTACCTGGACGCTGGCTCTGCAGCCAATTTAATCTGCCAAGACCTTGTGGATATTCTTCAGTTGCCCACTGTTCTGCTGGAACAAGGCTGTTGATTGTTGCCTGGGTAGATGGACTGCCCTTGCCTGACCCAATTTTGTCTGTGACCAAGCCGTTAAGACTCCAAGTGGGAGTTCTTCACTCTGAACTCATCTCCCTGTTTGTCCTGCACAAGGCCGTCAACTGGGTTTGCCTTGGCTCCGTCTACACGCCCCAGTCCTGGATTGGAACTCCGGAGAAGTTCTCCAGTTGGGCCACCAAGTGTCTCGACCACTGTCTGGTGCAGGTCCATCCGCCTCAGTCTCCTCCTCATCAGTCACTGGCTGGGTTCCTTCCTTGTTACTCTCTGTTCTCAGATGTCTTCAACAAGAATGAAGCAGAGACATTGCCACCGCATCGAGCGTATGATTGCCCTATCGACTTGGTTCCTGGTTCGTCCCCTCCTCATAGTAGAGTATACCCTCTCTCCTTGCCTGAGACCCAGTCTATGTCAGCCTACATTAAGGAGAATTTGGAGAGGGGCTTCATACGTAAATCCTCATCCCCGGCCGGAGCCGGGTTTTTCTTTGTCAAGAAGAAGGATGGATCCCTCCGACCCTGCGTTGACAAACGAGGCCTCAACCAGATCACTGTGAAGAACAGGTACCCTTTGCCTTTGATTTCAGAACTGTTTGATCGCATACGAGGGGCACATTTTTTTCTAAGATAGACCTACGTGGGGGGCTTACAATCTAATCCGGATTCGTCAGGTTGACAAGTGGAAAACTGCATTTAATACACGTGATGTACACTATGAATATCTAGTCATGCCCTTCAGCCTGTGTAACGCCCCGCGGTGTTTCAAGAATTTGTCAATGACATTTTTCGTGATCTCCTCTATGTCTGTGTTGTGGTGTATCTCTGACATTTTGTTTTTTTCCACAGATCTTGTGACTCATTAGGGTCATGTCCGCCAGGTGTTTCTTTGATTAAGGGAGAATCATCTTTATGCCAAGCTGGAGAAGTGCGTGTTTGAAAAAAGTCTCTACCCTTCCTGGGCTACATCATCTCTGATCACGGTCTCAAAATGGACCCTGAGAAGGTAAATGCTGCCCTGGAATGGCCACGCCCCCAAGGCTTAAGGGCCATACAACGCTTCCTGGGATTCGCCAACTTCTACCGGCTGTTTATTCCCAACTTTTCTTCATTAACAGCCCCCATATCCACCCTCACTAAAAATGGCATGAATGCCAAGGTATGGACTCCAGAAGCAGAAGTCGCATTTAAAACCTTAAAAAAGGCCTTCACGTCAGCCTCTATTCTTCACCACCCTGATGTGTCCCTACAGTTTTCACTAGAGGTGGACGCTTCCTCTGTTGGTGCCGATGCACTTTTGTTCCAGAGAGGTTCTGTAAAGGATCTGCCAGGCACAGCTTCTGTGTATACGCCCATAGGTAATCAGTCTGCACCTGCTTCTATGTCTGTGAGACTGACTCCATCTTCCACCACTCAGGATGGCAGGCTTAGGAGTGGGAGAGCCTATCACAGCCTGGCCAGACGGAGCTAGCTCCCGCCCTCTGTCTATTTATACCTGCCTTTCCTGTTCCTCCTTGCTTGTGATTCTTCTCGTGTGGTTACATAATCACAAGCCCATATACCTAGGCTACCCTGGTCCCTCACACTACTATGGACCCCCTTGAGACCCTGGCTCAGCAAATGCAGGGTCTCTCCCTACAGGTCCAGGCCCTGGCTCAGAGGGTCAACCAACCTGACGCTACCATGGTAGTGCCCCTCACCTCACCTCTTGAACCCCACCTCAAGTTGCCTGACCGGTTCTCAGGGGACCGGAGGACTTTTCTCTCATTTCGGGAGAGTTGTAGGCTCTACTTTCGCTTAAAGCCTCACTCCTCAGGTTCTGAGAGCCAGCGGGTGGGTATAATTATGTCCCGGCTCCAGGAAGGGCCCCAAGAATGGGCCTTCTCCTTGGCTCCTGACGCCCCTGAACTTTCCTCCGTTGATCTTTTCTTTTCTGCTCTCGGACTCATTTATGATAAGACTGACAGGACTGCCTTTGCCGAGAGTCAGCTGGTGACCTTACGTCAGGGTAAGAGACCTGTTGAGGAGTATTGTTCTGACTTTAGGAAGTGGTGCGTAGCTTCTCGGTGGAATGACCCTGCCTTAAGGTGCCAGTTTAGGTTGGGTCTGTCGAACGCCCTGAAAGACCTGCTAGTTAGCTATCCCTCTTCTGACTCCCTAGACCAGGTTATGGCTTTAGCGGTACGACTTGACCGACGTCTCAGGGAACGACAACTTGAACGTTTTTGTGTTTTCCCCTCTGACTCCCCCATGATGCCTCCCGAGGTCCCGTTGCTTCGCTCTTCCACGGAAGACTCGGAGGTACCTATGCAACTCGGGGCCTCCGTGTCCCCCCGACAACGTAGAGAGTTCCGCAGGAAGAATGGTCTCTGCTTCTATTGTGGGGATGACAAGCATCAAGTGAACACCTGTCCTAGGCGTAAGAATAAGCAGCCGGAAAACTTCCGCGCCTGAGTGATCATCGGGGAGGTCACTTGGGCGCACAGGTATTTCTCGTAAATATGAAACGTAATACAATCTTGCTTCCCTTTCAGGTCTCTTTTGGTGGTAGGTCTGCTACCGGCAGTGCCTTCGTGGATTCAGGGTCTTCTGCTAATATCATGTCTGTGGAATTTGCTATGTCTCTAGCTATGCCTTTGATTGATTTGCCTAAACCTGTCCCGCTAGTGGGTATCGACTCCACTCCTCTTGCTAATGGTTATTTTACACAGCATACCCCTGTTTTTGAACTCCTTGTTGGCTCCATGCATTTGGAGCAGTGCTCTGTACTGTTGATGCAGGGATTATCGTCCGATTTGGTTTTAGGTCTTCCCTGGTTGCAGTTGCATAAGCCCACGTTTGACTGGAATACTGGGGAGCTTACCAAATGGGGTAATGAATGCTTGACATCATGTTTTTCTGTTAATTCTATTTCTCCCCCTGAGGAGGTGAACACGCTACCTGAGTTTGTTCAGGACTTCGCTGATGTTTTCTCTAAGGAGGCCTCCGAAGTGTTACCTCCTCATAGAGAATACGATTGCGCTATCGATTTGGTACCAGGAGCTAAGCTCCCTAAGGGTAGGATATTTAATCTCTCTTGTCCCGAACGTGAAGCCATGAGAGAGTATATCCAGGAATGCCTGGCCAAGGGTTACATTCGCCCCTCTACTTCTCCGGTAGGTGCTGGCTTCTTCTTCGTAGGGAAGAAGGATGGTGGTCTTAGGCCATGCATTGACTACCGTAACTTGAATAAGGTCACTGTAAGGAACCAGTATCCCCTTCCTTTGATTCCTGATCTCTTTAATCAGGTTCAGGGGGCCCAATGGTTCTCTAAGTTTGATCTACGGGGGGCGTATAACCTTATCCGCAACAAAGAGGGGGATGAGTGGAAGACTGCGTTTAACACGCCCGAAGGTCATTTCGAATACCTCGTCATGCCCTTTGGGTTGTGTAATGCTCCCGCGGTCTTCCAGAATTTCATAAATGAGATTTTAAGAGATTACCTGGGGGTATTTCTTGTAGTGTACCTTGATGACATACTTGTGTTTTCCAAGGACTGGTCCTCCCACATTGAGCATGTCAGGAAGGTGCTCCAGGTCCTTCGGGAAAACAAACTGTTTGCGAAGACCGAAAAATGTGTGTTTGGGGTGCAGGAGATACTATTTTTGGGTCAAATCCTCACTCCTCATGAATTCCGCATGGACCCCGCCAAGGTCTAGGCTGTGGCGGAATGGGTCCAACCTGCCTCCCTGAAGGCTTTACAGTGTTTCTTGGGGTTCGCTAATTATTACAGGAGATTTATTGCTAACTTCTCGGTCATCGCTAAGCCTCTTACGGACCTCACTCGCAAAGGTGCTGATCTCCTCCACTGGCCTCCTGAGGCTGTCCAGGCTTTTGAGGTCCTTAAGAAGTGCTTTATCTCGGCTCCGGTGCTAGTTCAGCCCAACCAAATGGAGCCATTTATCGTGGAGGTTGACGCGTCCGAGGTGGGAGTGGGGGCTGTCTTGTCCCAGGGTACCAGGTCCCTTACCCATCTCCCTCCCTGTGCCTACTTCTCCAGGAAGTTTTCGCCCACTGAGAGTAACTATGATATTGGCAACCGCGAACTCTTAGCCATTAAATGGGCATTTGAAGAGTGGCGCCACTTCCTGGAGGGGGCTGGGCACCAGATAACGGTCCTTACCGACCACAAGAATCTGGTTTTCCTAGAATCTGCCCGGAGGCTAAACCCGAGACAAGCTCGATGGGCGCTATTTTTTACCAGATTCAACTTTTTGGTTACCTATAGGGCTGGGTCTAAAAATATTAAGGCTGATGTAATGACAGGGATAGGGAAACAGACAAGTGAGCCCTAATCTACCCGCCACTCAGTCCCTGCCTACTTGCAACGACCCGCCCTAGGCGACGGGGTACAACTGGGCTACGGTCCCTACACTCAGTAAGTGAACGACAAACAACCAGACAAGGAAACACAGAACAAAGGGAAGCGGGGCAGTTGCCCACGGCAACACGGTGAGCAACAAGAGTAGTAAACGAGCCGAGTCAAACCAGGAGAGTACGAGGTGCCAGACGCAGAGCAGGAGAGTAGTGAACAAGCCGAGTCAAACCAGGAGTGTACGAGGTACCAAACGCAGAGAAGAAGAGTAGTCAGTAAGCCAGGGTCAATACGAAGCAGGGACAAGTAGTTCAAGAAGCTGCAGCAGGGCCAGGAAACCAAACGAGAAGAATCACAAGCAAAGGAGGAACAGGAAAGGCAGGTATAAATAGACAGAGGGCGGGAGCTAGCTCCGTCTGGCCAGGCTGTGATAGGCTCTCCCACTCCTAAGCCTGCCATCCTGAGTGGCGGAAGATGGAGTCAGTCTCACAGACATAGAAGCAGGTGCAGACTGATTACCTATGGGCGTGGATACAGAAGCTGTGCCTGGCAGATCCTTAAAGGAACAGTGTCATCACAAATTATTTTTTTATATGTTAAAGATGTTAGTGCTTTATTAAAAACGTTTATATTTATTTGTGTGTTTGTGTTTTACTTTTTCTTATTTTTACACTTTTTCTTCCCTATGGGGGCTGCCATTTTTTGTTCCATTTCTGTATGTGTCGATTAACGACACATACAGACATGGAATACGGCAGCCACAGTCCCATAGGGACTGTGAACGGCTCCCGTCCCATTCACTTGTGTGTACGGCGTCTGTGTGGGAACTGCGCATGCGCCGCTCCCACACAGTCCACTTTGAAATTGGCGCCGTCCGGCGCCATTTTCCTGTGGACCGGAAGTCGCGGCCGGACAGTAATATTACTACTTCCGGTCGCGGCTTCCGGACTTGTGCACTTGGACCAGCGGCAGCAGACGGAGCGGACGGGCCGGACGGAGCCGCGGCGGCAGGAGCAGGTAAGAGATTTCAATGTATGTTCGTGTTTGTGTGTGTTTACTACTGTATGTAAACCTTCTACACTGTGTGTTAGCTCAAAAAATGGCGACACACAGTGTAGGAGGTTACACCGTTCAAACCCCTCGTTTATCCCGGCACTAGCCAGGATAAAGGAGGGGGGGGATGCTGAGAGCTCACTAGAGCGAGGGCTTTTTACCCAATTTTGCAATGCTGCAATTTTGGGAATAGCTCCATCTAGTGACCAGAAATGGGAAATTTTATAAATTAGAATTAATTTATAATATTTCCTGACTCGTGAAAAAAATAAAAAAAATTTGAACAATGTTTAATCACCCACACACTAAATGTTTAATTTAAAAAAAACAAACATGTTTTTCTGGCAACACATTGCCTTTAACAGCTGATGCACTGTCGCGTAGCTTCATGGCCAGCCCTCCTAGGCACCAGGTAACGGTCCTTACCGACCACAAGAATCTGGTTTTCCTAGAATCTGCACGGAGGCTAAACCCGAGACAAGCTCTATGGGCGTTATTTTTTACCAGATTCAATTTTTTGGTTACCTATAGGGCTGGGTCTAAAAATATTAAGGCAAGTCAAGGCAAGTCGGTGGTGTGGGTTGTAGTAGACCGCTTCAGTAAGATGTGCCACTTTGTGGCCCTCAAGAAACTACCCAATGCTAAGACGTTAGCTACCTTGTTTGTCAAACACATCCTGCGTCTCCATGGGGTCCCTGTCAATATTGTTTCAGACAGAGGGGTACAATTTGTTTCTTTGTTTTGGAGAGCCTTCTGTAAAAAGTTGGAGATTGATCTGTCCTTCTCCTCTGCCTTCCATCCTGAAACTAATGGCCAAACCGAGAGGACTAATCAGTCTCTAGAACAATATTTAAGGTGTTTTATCTCTGACTGTCAATATGATTGGGTCTCATTCATTCCCCTCGCCAAATTTTCCCTTAATAACCGGGTCAGTAACTCGTCAGGGGTCTCCCCCGTTTTCTGTAATTTTGGGTTTAATCCACGGTTCTCCTCCGTTTCACCTGGTAGTTCCAACAATCCCGAGGTAGAGGTCATTCATCGGGAACTGTGCACAGTCTGGGCCCAGGTTCAGAAGAACCTAGAGGCGTCCCACAGCATACAAAAAACTCAGGCAGATAGAAGACGTTCTGCTAACCCCTTGTTTATGGTCGGGGATCTGGTGTGGTTATCGTCTAAGAACTTGCGCCTTAAGGTCCCGTCCAAGAAGTTTGCTCCCCGGTTTATAGGGCCGTATAAGGTCATTGAAGTCCTCAATCCTGTCTACTTCCGACTGGAGTTGCCCCCATCTTTTCGAATACACAACGTGTTTCATGCCTCCCTCCTTAAACGCTGCTCCCCGTCCTTGGCTCCCTTGAGGAAACCTCCTGTCCCCGTTCTCACCCCTGAGGGGGTGGAATTCGAGGTGGCCAAGATTGTGGACAGCAAGATGGTCCAAGGCTCCCTCCAGTACCTGGTCCATTGGAGAGGATATGGGCCTGAGGAGAGGACTTGGGTACCCGCCCGGGATGTTCACGCTGGGGTATTGGTCAGGAAGTTCCACCTTCGTTTCCCCAATAAACCAGGTCCACCTAGAAAGGGTCCGGTGGCCCCTCATAAAAGGGGGGGTACTGTAAAGGATCTGCCAGGCACAGCTTCTGTGTATACGCCCATAGGTAATCAGTCTGCACCTGCTTCTATGTCTGTGAGACTGACTCCATCTTCCACTACTCAGGATGGCAGGCTTAGGAGTGGGAGAGCCTATCACAGCCTGGCCAGACGGAGCTAGCTCCCGCCCTCTGTCTATTTATACCTGCCTTTCCTGTTCCTGCTTGCTTGTGATTCTTCTCGTGTGGTTCCCTGGCCCTGCTGCAGCTTCTGAACTATTTGACCCTGCTTCATACTGACCCTGGCTTACTGACTACTCTCCTGCTCTGCATTTGGTACCTCGTACACTCCTGGTTTGACTCGGCTTGTTCACTACTCTCCTGCTCAGCGTTTGGTACCTCGTACACTCCTGGTTTGACTCGGCTCGTTTCACTCTTGTTGCTGACGGTGTTGCCGTGGGCAACTGCCCCATTTCCCTTAGCTTTGTGTACCCTTGTCTGTTTGTCTGTCGTGCACTTACTAAGCATAGGGACCGTCGCCCAGTTGTACCCCGTCGCCTAGGGCGGGTCGTTGCAAGTAGGCAGGGACTGAGTGGCGGGTAGATTAGGGCTCACTTGTCTGTTTCCCTACCCCCATCATTACAGGTTCGAAAGGCAAGACTGTGGTATGTGGTTATTATTCTAAGCTGTTTTTCTCCCGCAGAGCGCAACTACTCAATTGGGGATCGGGAGTTACTGGCCATCAAGCTGGCCCTGCAGGAGTGGAGACACCTACTGGAAGGTGCAGCTCATCCTATCCTGGTCTTCACGGACCACAAGAACTTGACCTACCTACAGACGGCTCAATGGCTGAATCTTCGTCAAGCCAGGTGGTCGTTGTCCTTTGCTCAGTTCCGGTTTGAACTCCACTACCGACCTGCCAACAAGAATGTGAGGGCCGATGCCTGATCTAGGTCGTTTGAAACAGAGGACACTGTGGAGTCCCCACAGAATATTATTGACCCGTCTTGCATTGTCTCTGTCAACCCTCTGCAGGTTAGAGACATTCCTCCGGGAAGGACTTTTGTACGTCTGGCACAGAGGAAGAATCCTTCGCTGGGGGTCACAGTTCCAAGCTGGCAGGTCACGCGGGTGCCAGTAAGACCCGAGACCTAATTGCCTGTCAGTTCTGGTGGCCCACGCTGCCCAAAGACGTCATGGACTTGGTCTCCTCCTGTACGGTGTGCGCAGCAAACAAAGTTGCCTACTCCAGACCAGCCGGTCTGCACCAACCACTGCCTGCGCCCGATGCCCCCTGGCAGCATGTTGCTATGGACTTTGTCACAGACCTGCCTCTCTCTGTGGGATGCAGTGTGATCTGGGTGGTGGTGGATCGATTTTCTAAAATGGCTCATTTTGTTCCACTGACTGGTCTGCCTTCTGTTGCTCGGCCGGCTGATCTCTTCATGCAACACATCTTCCGTCTGCACGGATTACCCCTGCATATTGTCTCGTATCGAGGGGTCCAGTTCACCTCGAAGTTCTGGAGAGCACTCTGCGGCCTACTCAGTGTAAAGTTGGACTTCTCCTCGGCTTATCATCCCCAGTCCAATGGACAGGTCGAAAGGGTTAACCAGATTATGGAGAACTATCTGCGGCACTCTGTCTCCAGACAGCATGATGACTGGGTGCAGCTGCTCCCGTGGGCTGAGTTATCCTATAATACCCATACTAGTGAGTCCACCACCTCCAGTCCGTTCTTCATTGTCTACGGCCAACATCCTCGTATACCTCTTCCTTTCTCTACTATGCCCCAGGTGCCTGCAGCCGACTCTACCTTAAGGGACTTTCTGCAAATATGGCAACAGACACGATCTTCTATTCTGCTGGCGGTGGACCGCATGAAGAGAAAGGCAGACACTAGAAGACGAGAACCTCCCCAGTTTCTTCCAGGTACAAAGGTCTGGCGGTTTTCCAGGAATATCCGGCTGAGGGTGCCGTCTTGCAAGTTTGCTCCCAGGTTCCTCAGACCCTTCGAGATTCTGCTACAAATCAATCCTGTGTCTTACAAGCTTCGGTTGCCTCCTACCCTCAAGATCCCTAACTCCTTCCATGTCTCCTTGCTGAAGCCCGTGGTCCTGAACCGCTATTCCTGGACTACTAGTTCCTCAGTGTCTCCTGGCGGTTCGTCAGGGACTTTCGAAGTGAGGGAGATCCTGGCCACCAAGAAAGTGGGAGGAATGACATTTTATTTGGTGGATTGGAGGGGAATTGGTCCAGAGGAGAGGTCTTGGGAGCCAGAGGAGAACATCGATGCCCCTGTCCTCGTGATGAGATTTCTCTCCTGCTCTGGCTCCAAGAATAGGGGGCGAAAGAGGGGGGATACTGTATCGTTTATGGCCGAGGGCCGTCTTTCAGACTTACCCTCTGACGACCCCGGCCATGGACATCTGTGTTCTCGGCGGCATCTCCCTCCAGGGAGACGCAGGCAATCACTTTCGGGTTCTGGGACTGTTTCCAGCAGGGTGCGTGTGCCCACGCGTGCACGGCCAGTACGCGTCCAGCGGTCATTTAATCAGTAATTAGCCCAGAATGCTGCTGGACTATTAAAAGGGCTCTGCCCACTTGCTCCTCGTCTGAGCGTTTTTGTATACCTAAAGATTGTCTTGCAAATGGTCTCCCAGTGTTTTCCAGTTCCCAGTGTTACCCGTTCCTGCTGCCTGTACCCTGTATCCCGTGCTACCGTGCCTCTGTGCCAGTAGATGAATAGCTGTTACTGTATATAAGATGTGTGGATCTCATGTCTGAGCACAATGTAATTATATTATATATCAGTGATGTCAGTAACAGGGGGCGGGGCTGTGACAACCTCTCACACATGATATACGGGCTGGTTGTCAGTAGTAATAGATGAATAGCTGTTACTGTATATAAGATGTGTGGATCTCATGTCTGATCACAGTGTAATTATATTAAATATCAGTGATGTCAGTAACAGGGGGCGGAGCTGTGACAACCTCTCACACATGATATACAGGCTGGTTGTCAGTAGTAATAGATGAATAGCTGTTACTGTATATAAGATGTGTGGATCTCATGTCTGATCACAATGTAATTATATTATATATCGGTGATGTCAATAACAGGGGGCGGAGCTGTGACAACCTCTCACACATGATATAGAGGCTGGTGGTCAGTAGTAATAGAGGAATAGCTGTAAATGTAGTATAAGGTGTGGATACTTTGTTTTTTGGGAAAAAAATATTAAAATCATATATCTGATATGTATAATTGTGAGGGCAGGGTGGGCAGACACCGGGTCTATCCTGTTCGTCGTTTCAGGAATGTGGAAGGTGAAATCTATTCCAAACCCAAATCAATAGCAAGTGAAGACAAGTTCAGTCCCCGGTGATGAGAATGAATACAGCACAGTGAGGTCTGGACATGTCTGAGGCTCCTCCAGGATAATGAGACGTCAGTCAGCCATATTCGCTTCTCACTGCAGAAGTGGTCACATGCGTGTATGTGGTCAGATGACAATGTGCGCAGAGCCGGGGATGGATGTAATAGCGCAGGCATTGCAGGATCAGCGTTTATACAGCAGTGAGCTTGAAAGATTCTGTGCTGCAATACCAGACTCAGCCTATGAAGGAAGTGCGGCGCTGTTTCCGAAAAAAGTCTACAGGTCCAGGGAGAACTTTAAATGGGACGCAGCATTGCAGAATAGGTGGCAGTCACAGAGGTGACACCCCCACCAATCATAAAGTAATGACATACAGTGAAGGAAATAAGTATTTGATCCCTTGCTGATTTTGTACGTTTGCCCACTGTCAAAGACATGAACAGTCTATAATTTTTAGGCTAGGTTAATTTTACCAGTGAGAGATAGATTATATTTAAAAAAATAAAGAAAATCACATAGTCAAAATGATATATATTTATTTGCATTGTGCACAGAGAAATAAGTATTTGATCCCCTACCAACCATTAAGAGTTCAGCCTCCCCCAGACCAGTTACACGCTCCAAATCAACTTGGTGCCTGCATTATAGACAGCTCTTACATGGTCACCTGTATAAAAGACTCCTGTCCACAGACTCAATTAATCAGTCTGACTCTAACCTCTACAACATGGGCAAGACCAGAGAGCTTTCTAAGGATGTCAGGGACAAGATCATAGACCTGCACAAGGCTGGAATGGGCTACAAAACCATAAGTAAGACGCTGGGTGAGAAGGAGACAACTGTTGGTGCAATAATAAGAAAATGGAAGACATACAAAATGACTGTCAATCGACATCGATCTGGGGCTCCATGCAAAATCTCACCTCGTGGGGTATCCTTGATCCTGAGGAAGGTGAGAGCTAAGCTGAAAACTACACGGGGGGAACTTGTTAATGATCTCAAGGCAGCTGGGACCATAGTCACCAAGAAAACCATTGGTAACACATTACGCCATAATGGATTAAAATCCTGCAGTGCCCGCAAGGTCCCCCTGCTCAAGAAGGCACATGTACAGGCCCGTCTGAAGTTTGCAAATGAACATCTGGATGATTCTGAGAGTGATTGGGAGAAGGTGCTGTGGTCAGATGAGACTAAAATTGAGCTCTTTGGCATTAACTCAACTCGCCGTGTTTGAAAGAAGAGAAATGCTGCCTATGACCCAAAGAACACCGTCCCCACTGTCAAGCATGGAGGTGGAAACATTATGTTTCTCTGCTAAGGGCACAGGACTACTTCACCGCATCAATGGGAGAATGGATGGAGCCCTGTACCGTCAAATCCTGAGTGACAACCTCCTTCCCTCCACCAGGACATTAAAAATGGCTCGCGGCTGGGTCTTCCAGCATGACAATGACCCGAAACATACAGCCAAGGCAACAAAGGAGTGGCTCAAAAAGAAGCACATTAAGGTCATGGAGTGGCCTAGCCAGTCTCCAGACCTTAATCCCATCGAAAACTTATGGAGGGAGCTGAAGATCCGAGTTGCCAAGCGACAGCCTCGAAATCTTAATGATTTACAGATGATCTGCAAAGAGGAGTGGGCCAAAATTCGATCTAACATGTGTGCAAACCTCATCATCAACTACAAAAAACGTCTGACTGCTGTGCTTGCCAACAAGGGTTTTGCCACCAAATACTAAGTCTTGTTTGCCAAAGGGATCAAATACTTATTTCTCTGTGCACAATGCAAATAAATATATATAATTTTGACAATGTAATTTTCTGTTTTTTTTTTTTTAATATAATCTATCTCTCACTGGTAAAATTAACCTAGCCTAAAAATTCTAGACTGTTCATGTCTTTGACAGTGGGCAAACTTACAAAATCAGCAAGGGATCAAATACTTATTTCCTTCACTGTATCTGAGCGACAAGGAAAACCCCTTCAAGGACGCAGCTTATTTTCGGCTTTCACAACGCAATAATTATTGCATAACAACATAACTTTTTACCAATGTATTGCACTGTATGATGTCCGCCAGTCTATCACTATGTCTGATCTCGTGGCATACATTTACAGCGTGGGGGCAGGAAGGGGTTATGAAAGCGCAGCCAGGGTCGCAACGGTCATATGGCATTTATTGCAGGAAAAAATTGCAGCAGGAAAAATAAATAATATATAGAATCAATGCAACATGTGAATACACACTGAGATGATCCTGTGCCCACTGATTGGCACCCCGACACACTGCAAATGATGGTGCCTCCCCCCCCAATAGGCTAAGAGATACCACATGGTTGAGACAAGTTTGAGCAGTGTCCCGAACCCAAAAATGTAGACAAATAAAATGGAAAAAAGTGACAAAGCAGAACAAAGAGAAAAGCTCCAGTGTGAACAGAGCCGCATCATCACCCAGTAACAGCGTCGGACTGGACCAGCAGAGGAACAGAGGATCCTCCGGTGGGCCCAGGTAGCGACAAGCTTCTATCTGGCTGCGGAACGAGAGACATTGTCCTCAGGACGCAGATACAATTGAATTGTATAGGCTGACCTATAAGATGCTGGGAAAGAATCCCTGCGCATGCCGGGGCGATGTCGTCACTGGTTCACTCCGGCCTACGCAAAGGTCCCGTCTCGAGGCTGTGGAGCATCTCCATCCGTCACAGGAATGGGGCTAGATGAGTACAATTTTTTTGGTTTGCGGGGTGGTGTGGCATTATGTACAAGGAGGGGCTGTGTGGCACCATCTACAAGGAGGGGCTGTGTGGCACCATCTACAAGGAGGGTCTGTGTGGCACCATCTACAAGGAGGGGCTGTGTGGCACCATCTACAAGGAGGGGCTGTGTAGCACCATCTACAAGGAGGGGCTGTGTAGCACCATCTACAAGGAGGGGTTGTGTGGCGCTATCTACAAGGAGGGGCTGTGTGGTACTATCTACAGGGAGCTGTATGGCCCTATTACTGTGTGGGGCCTAAAGGGGCTACTATTAGAGTGTGTGGCACCGAAGGGGCATTATTTCCATCTGTGGCACTATAAATTGTGAGGTTTTGTAGATGGTGGGGAATAGGTGGGGAGGTGCTAGAAAATATGTTTTTGTTGCAAATTCTGCAGAGGCGATTCGTAGTTGGGAGAAGGCCTCAGGGCAATCTGGGCCGGATGATGAAGAAAAGGAAAAGTGAGCGACTCCAATCTGAAAAGACGTCACCGGTGAGTCACTGGATTTCACTCTATTGTATTAAAGGAGTTTTCCCATCTTAGACATTTATGTCATATTCACGGGAAATGGAAAAAATGTCTGATAGATGCGGCTCCGAGCTCTAAGACTCGCTTTTAGGCCTCATTTCCACTTCTCTCTTTCTTCAGGGTGCTAGCCGTTTTTCTGACGGCTAGCACCCTGACCCATTCATTTCAATGGAGCCATGCACACTTCAGTTTTTTGACGGTCCCGTTGCTCCGTTCCGATCAAAAGTAGAGCATGTCCTACTTTGGTCCGAGATTCCGTGACCGTGAGGCCCATGCAAGTCAATGGGGCCGTCAAAAAAACTGAAGGCACACGGAAGGCGTCCGTGTGCTGTCCGTGTGTGACGGAGCCGTTGCCTAGCAAAGCCCGGGTGGGCAGAAATACATTACAGAATCGGCAGCCACTTGTCTCTATCAATCACTGATAGAGAAAAGTGGCTGCTGATTAAAAATAAAAATCAGTTCATACGTACCCGGTCATTGACTTGGTGACGAGTCCCTCTTCTTCCTCCAGTCCGACCTTCCTGTATGACGCGGCAGACTGTGATTGGCTGCAGAGGCAGTCACGTGGGATGAAGCGTCATCCCTGGAGGCCGGCCTTCTGACGTCATCCTGATGTGCGTGACCGCCACTACAGCCTGTGGTTGGCTGCAGCGGTGTCATGGGATGAAACGTCATCCCTGGAGGCCGGACAGGAGGAAAGTAAGTATGAATTAATTTTTTTATTTTTTATTTCATTAAAATTTTATTTTCCGAGCGCGGAGCATGGTACTGTCCAGGGTGCTGAAAGAGCTAAAGCGTGCACACGGATCCGTCAAAAACGGCCGTGAAAACGGTGACGGAAGTGTGCACGAGGCCTTATATCAAGAACTGAATCCAGGTGAAGACTATTGGAGAGAAGGTCGCACGTGCGCGCAGCTCTCTCTTTTCTGCTGTATGGTTGTTATGGAGCAGCTCTTGCTCAGCAGTTTCCGTAACTCCCATTGAACAGAATAGTGAGAGCTGCGCGCACACGTGACCCTCACTCCACCGGTCTCCGTCTGGATTCTGTGGTCAGTTCTTGATATAAGTGCGGGTCTCAGAGCTGGGACCTGCGTCTATCAGACATTTTTGCCATTTCTTGTGAATATGCCACAAATGTCTAAGATGGGAAAACTCCTTGAAGTTATATGGTCTGCAGAGTGATCGTGTAGGACTGGTGTCTACCACTATATGGTCACTATGTGGTGTAATATTATATGGTCACTATGTGGTGTAATATTATATGGTCACTATTGGTCTGTGGTATACTACACACGTTTTACCACACAATTAAGAGTGGTCGTATTATTTCTATATAGCTGACGGGTGGGCCCCAAGAATTATTTCCTCTGGTGGGCCCAAGGTAGTCCAGTCCGATGATATATTAATGATAATAATGAAAATGGAGACTTAAAATAGCGAGAGTCTCTATCCCCTTATACCACCCATCAAAAACGACAACACATACGATTCTCCAATGAGGAAACATATATATATATATATATATATTATATATATATATATATATATATATATATATTGTGAGACAGTGACAGGTAAAGTCATTGAGGGAAGGTATATTTCCCCTAGAATCCTGTCATATGTATCCTAGGCTCCAGGGAATGAGTAGTTCTTGCAATAGAAAGCTCTAGTTTTCCAATCTCGGCTTAAGGAAAAGCCGGAAAAAAGGGCCTGGAGTTGGATTGGAGAAGAGCAGGGCAGGTTTCCCAATCTCTAGTCCATCTCTGTTTGTAGGACAAGGCTGCTGCTCAATTAGCTGCACCTGTAGCCTGTGTATAAAAAGGTGCAGACACAGTGTGTGGGAGTCTCACCCCTGACTCAGACTGGAGACTACTAAGGCTGGAGTAGCCTGTATGCTATGTGAGTAAAGACCTGTGTTACTTTGTGTCCAGTGCCTGGTAGGAAGGCACTTGGTATAGTTAGATAATATCTTGTTTAGTTAGTGCTCAGACGAGCAGGATTTATTTTGTATTTTGCCTTGTTGTACAAGAGGCTGTTTTTTTGACAAGAATAAAAACACAGGCAAAGCCCTGTTATGACTTTTAATGCACGGTGTCCCTGTCTCTGGCTACAAAGAAACCGCTGTACCAACCTCTCCTGATGCTAAACCCTCACATATGGTGGCCGATGCGGGCACGGTCTTAAAGAAACATACACCTATTTAAAAGGACTTTTGCTGCTACAAGTGGAAAATCGTTGCTAGGGGCAACAACACAATTTTTTCTCCCCGAGAGTGCTTGGAAGTGTATGTCTTGGGTGAAGGCGGCAACAGGGCTAAAAGAGACTGTTAAAATGGATGAAATACTTAAACAGCTGATTCAGGCTAATATCAACCAGGGGAAGATAAGCACAGCTCTGCAAGAAGCCAGCGCGACTCAGCGAATGGTGCATGAGGAAGCCATGCGTGCACAGGCTGAAACCAATATTCTGCTGGGTGAAGCCCACAGACTGGCCTTAAAAGAAACAGCCTCTTGTACAACAAGGCAAAATACAAAATAAATCCTGCTCGTCTGAGCACTAACTAAACAAGATATTATCTAACTATACCAAGTGCCTTCCTACCAGGCACTGGACACAAAGTAACACAGGTCTTTACTCACATAGCATACAGGCTACTCCAGCCTTAGTAGTCTCCAGTCTGAGTCAGGGGTGAGACTCCCACACACTGTGTCTGCACCTTTTTATACACAGGCTGCAGGTGCAGCTAATTGAGCAGCAGCCTTGTCCTACAAACAGAGATAGACTAGGGATTGGGGAACCCGCCCTGCTCTTCTCCAATCCAACTCCAGGCCCTTTTTTCCGGCTTTTCCTTAAGCCGAGATTGGAAAACTAGAGCTTTCTATTGCAAAAAATACTCATTCCCTGGAGCCTAGGATACATATGACAGGATTCTAGGGGAAATATACCTTCCCTCAATGACTTTACCTGTCACTGTCTCACAATATATATATATGTACACACACTACCGTTCAAAAGTTTAGGGTCACTTAGAAATGTCCTTATTTTTGCAAGAAAAGCACAGTTTTTTTCAATGAAGATAACATTAAATTCATCAGAAATACACTCTATACATTGTTAATGTGCTAAATAACTATTCTAGCTGCAAACGTCTGGTTTTTAATGCAATATCTACATAGGTGTATAGAGGCCCATTTCCAGCAACCATCACTCCAGTGCTCTAATGGTACATTGTGTTTGCTAGCTGTGTTAGAAGGCTGATGGATGATTAGAAAACACTTGAAAACCCTTGTGCAATTATGTTAGCACCGCTGTAAACAGTTTTGCTGTTTAGAGGAGCTATAAAACTGACCTTCCATTGAACTAGTTGAGAATCTGGAGCATTACATTTGTGGGTTTGATTAAACTCTCACAATGGCTAGAAAAAGAGAGCTTTCATGTGAAACTAGACAGTCTATTCTTGTTCTTAGAAATGAAGGCTATTCCATGCGAGAAATTGCCAAGAAACTGAAGATTTCCTACAACGGTGTGTACTACTCCCTTAAGAGGACAGCACAAACAGGCTCTAACCAGAGTACAAAGAGAAGTGGGAGGCCCCGCTGCACAACTGAGCAACAAGACAAGTACATTAGAGTCTCTAGTTTGAGAAACAGACAGCTCACAGGTCCTCAACTGGCAGCTTCATTAAATAGTACCCGCAAAACGCCAATGTCAACGTCTACAGTGAAGAGGCGACTCCGGGATGCTGGCCTTCAGGGCAGAGTGGCAAAGAAAAAGCCATATCTGAGACTGGCTAATAAAAGGAAAAGATTAATATTGGCAAAAGCACACAGACATTGGACAGAGGAAGATTGGAAAAAAGTGTTATGGACAGACGAATGGAAGTTTGAGGTGTTTGGATCACACAGAAGAACATTTGTGAGACGCAGAACAACTGAAAAGATGCTGGAAGGGTGCCTGACGCAATCTGTCAAGCATGGTGGAGGTCATGTGATGGCCTGGGGTAAAGTGGGAGATTTGTACAAGGTAAAAGGGATTTTGAATAAGGAAGGCTATCACTCCATTTTGCAACGCCATGCCATACCCTGTGGACAGCGCTTGATTGGAGACAATTTCATCCTACAACAGGACAATGACCCAAAGCACACCTCCAAATGATGCAAGAACTATTTAGGGAAGAAGCCGGCAGCTGGTATTCTATCTGTAATGGAGTGGCCAGCGCAGTCACCAGATCTCAACCCCATAGAGCTGTTGTGGGAGCAGCTTGACCGTATGGTACGCAAGAAGTGCCCATCAAGGCAATCCAACTTGTGGGAGGGGCTTCTGGGAGCATGGGGTGAAATGTCTCCCGATTACCTCAGCAAATTAACAGCTAGAATGCCAAAGGTCTGCAATGCTGGAATTGCTGCAAATGGAGCATTCTTTGACGAAAGCAAAGTCTGAAGGAGAAAATTATTATTTCAAATAAAAATCATTAGTTCTAACCTTGTCTTTGGCAAAGCACAGTGCTCGACCAGGATGGTATGGAATGCAAGGAACAGGAACTAGAACATGTACAGGAAACAGGAACACACTAGGAGGCCATCACATAGACAAACTAGGAAACTAGGAAACATCAACAATGCTCAGGCATAGGAGCAGGGGGAGGGACTCCTCTTATAGTCCAGGGTACTCCCGGGTCAAAGTTCATCAAAAGTCCGCTACGCTGCCCCTTTAAGAGCGGGCATGAGCGTGCGCGCGCACCCTATGGGAGTCGGCTGAGGTGAGTGGAAGCGGGCGCAGTCATCTTCTGAGGAGGAGGCTGGGGCCAGCGATTGCCGACTCATGGCTGCGGCTGTTAGGAGGGGATTGGAGCTGACAGCCCGCAGCCACGGACATTACAATATCCCTCCTCTTACGCCCTCTTCTTGGGACCAGAGCGAGAGAGAAACTTCTTCAGAAGAGTAGGAGTATTGAGGTTCGCCTCTGGCTCCCAAGACCTTTCTTCAGGATCAAACCCCCTCCAATCCACCAAATAAAAGGTCTTTCCTCTCACTTTTTTGGTGTCCAGGATCTTCTGAACCTCAAAGGTGTCTGAAGGGCCGCTGGAGGCAACCATAGGGCTAGGAGTCTTGGTGTAGCGGTTCAAAACCACCGGCTTCAGGAGGGAGACATGGAAGGAGTTGGGGATCTTGAGGGTAGGAGGCAGCCGAAGCTTGTAGGCGACAGGGTTGATCTGCTGTAGGATCTCGAATGGTCCGAGGAACCCGGGAGCAAATTTGCATGATGGCACCCTTAGTCAGATATTCTTGGAAGACAGCCATACCCTTGTGCCAGGAAGAAACTGAGGAGGTTCTCTTCTCCTTGTGTCAGCCTTCCGTTTCATGCGGTCGACTGCCATTAGGATGGAGGATCGAGTCTGCTGCCAGATCTGTAGGAAGTCTCTAAAAGCTGAGTCAGCCGCTGGTACCTCAGAAGTATCGGGCACCGGGAGAGGAATTTGTGGATGCTGGCCGTAAACCATGAAGAACGGTGTATTCCTTGTGGACTCGCTGGTGTGATTATTGTAGGAGAATTCAGCCCATGGGAGCAACTGCACCCAGTCATCATGCTGCTTGGAAATGAAGTGGCGTAGGTAGTTCTCCAAGATCAGATTGATCCTCTCGACCTGACCATTGGACTGAGGATGGTAGGCTGATGAAAAGTCCAACTTCACACCGAGGAGTCCGCAGAGGGCTCTCCAGAACTTCGAGGTAAACTGAACCCCCTGATCAGACACAATATCCTGCGGCAAGCCGTGCAGGCAAAAGATGTGTTGGATGAACAGCTTGGCCAGCTGAGGTGCAAATGGAAGACCGGTAAGAGGAACGAAGTGGGTCATCTTCGAAAATCGATCCACCACCACCCAGACAGCACTGCATCCAGCAGAGAGAGGCAGGTCCGTAATAAAGTCCATAGCTATATTCTGCCAGGGAGCATTGGGCACAGGCAATGACTGGAGCAGACCAGCAGGTCTGGAGTGAGCGGCCTTGTTGGCTGCACATACAGAACAGGAAGAAACAAAGTCCATAATGTCCTTGGGCAGCGTGGGCCACCAGAAATAACGAGAAATCAGATCCGGGGACTTAGGACCCCCGCGTGACCTGCCAGTTTAGAGGAGTGTCCCCAGCTGAGGATTCTTCCCCGATCAGCCAGGCGCACAAAAGTCTTCCCTGGAGGAATGTCCCCAACTTGCAGGGGATTGATAGAGATAATGAAAGACGGATCAATAATATTCTGTGGACTCTCCAAGGTGTCTTCCGTCTCGAAAGACCTGGACAAGGCATCGGCCCTCACATTCTTGTTGGCCGGGCGATAATGGAGCTCAAACTGGAACCTTGTAAAGAACAGTGACCACCTGGCATGACGAGGGTTCAGCCGTTGAGCCGTCTGGAGGTAGGTCAGATTCTTGTGGTCTGTAAAAATTAGGATCGGATGAGCTGCGCCCGCTAGTAGATGTCTCCACTCTTCCAGGGCCAATTTGATGGCCAGTAACTCCCGATCCCCAATCGAGTAGTTGCGTGCTGCGGAAGAGAAGAGCTTAGAGAAATATCCACATACCCTTGACTTGCCCTTGGAACCTCTCTGGAACAGGAGTGCACAAGCACCGACAGAGGATGCGTCCACCTCTAACGAGAACTGCAGAGAGACATCCAGATGATGGAGGATAGAGGCTGACGTGAAGGCACTCTTCAGGCGATTGAATGCGGACTCTGCCTCGGCAGTCCAACCCTTGGCGTTCATACCCTTCTTAGTGAGGTTAGAGATGGGAGAAGTCAGTAAGGAGAAGTTTGGAATAAACTGCCTGTAAAAATTAGCGAATCCCAAAAAGCGCTGTATGGCTCTCAAGCCTTGAGGACGTGGCCTTTCCAGAACAGACTTAAGCTTCTCAGGATCCATCTCGAGGCCTCGATTCGAGACGATGTAGCCCAGGAAGGGTAGAGCATCCTTGTCAAACACGCACTTCTCCAGCTTGGCGTACAGACGATTCTCCCTTAACCGTAGGAGAACTTGACGGACATGTCTCTGGTGCGTCATATGATCTGGGGAAAAAATCAAGATGTCATCAAGGTAGACTACTACACAAACATAGAGGAGGTCACGGAAAATGTCATTCACACATTCCTGGAAGACCGTGGGAGCATTACACAGGCCGAAGAGCATTACTAGATACTCATAGTGTCCATCACGGGTGTTAAATGCAGTCTTCCATTCATCACCCTGGCGAATCCGGACTAGGTTGTAAGCCCCACACAGGTCCAGCTTAGAAAAATTCTTGGCACCACGTATACGATCAAACAGTTCAGAGATCAGTGGCAATGGCTATTTATTCTTCACCGTGATCTGGTTGAGACCTCGGTAGTCGATACAAGGACGAAGAAAGCCATCTTTCTTTTTGACAAAGAAGAACCCGGCTCCTGCCGGGGAGGAAGACTTTCGTATGAAGTCCCTCTCCAAGTTCTCTTTCACATAGGCGAACATGGACATAGTCTCTGGCAAGGAGAAAGCATATACCCTACCACGGGAAAGCGATGCACCAGGAATCAGCTCGATAGGGCAGTCATACGCCTGATGTGGAGGCAATGTCTCCGCCTCCCTGTTGCTGAAGACGACCGAAAATGCAGCATAATGACCCGGCAATCCTGCCAGTGACCGAGGCAGTGAAGGCTGAGCCGAACGAATCTGCACCAGGCAACGGCCTTGACACTCAGGGCCCCACTGGAGAACCTCTCCAGAATTCCAGTCCAGGACTGGGGCATGCAGTCGGAGCCAAGGCAGGCACAGCAACACAGGGTTAACAGCTTTGGATAGCACATAGAAAGGCAGAAGTTCGGAGTGAAGGGTTCCCGCTTGGAGCCTCAGCGGATTGGTCACAACTATAACAGGATCTGGCACAGGTAGTCCATTTACTGAAGCAACTGTCAACGGGTTCTCCAGAGGGGTGGTGGGTAATTGCAGAAAGTCCACAAGGTCTCTATGGATGAAATTAGCAGCGGATCCAGAGTCCAGATACGCAGAGACCTGATGTGTTCTTTCACCAGACACTATGGTCACAGGTATGGACAATCTAGACGGAAGTCCATTCTTACCCAAGGCTGTCACTCCTAGCAACCCTAGGTTTTGGGATCTTTGGGGACACAGGCGCACAAGATGGCCACCGAGGCCACAATAAAGACAGAGTCTAGACGTGCGTATGCATTGTCTCTCTTGGGTGGATAACTTACACTGGTCCATTATCACCGACTCCTTAGGAGGATCGACATCTGAGGACAGCAGTGGTTGCTGCAAAGTAGGAGCCAGACTGGGAAGGGCTCCCACTTGTCGAACCTCTTGGAGGTGTTCTTGGATCCGTATATCAATCCGGGCAGACAGAAGGATGAGGTAGTCCAGGGTAGACGGCAGATCCCGAGCGGCAAGTTCGTCCTTAATTTTAGGAGCCAATCCATGCCAGAATGCAGCCACCAGAGCCTCATTGTTCCATAACAGCTCTCCCGCCAGGGTGTGGAAGTGGATAGCGTACACACTCACGGACGTGTCTCCTTGGTGCAGGTTAATTAAAGAGGCCGCTGCAGATGAGACCCGTCCAGGCTCCTCAAACACCATGCGAAAAGTCCAGAGGAAGGCTGGGAAGTCACGGGTTTCTGGTCCTTGTCTCTCCCAGATAGGGTTCACCCATGCAAGAGCCTTGCCGGTGAGGAGAGAAATTATGAAAGCGACCCTTGCGCCATCAGACGAAAATGTCCTAGCATACAGGCTGAAATGGATCTGGCACTTATTCAAAAATCCACGACAGGTACTTGCTTCTCCATCATAGCGGTCAGGAAGTGGCAAAGAAACACGCGGGTTAACACTGCCAAGAGGTGTAGTCTGAGGATCAACATTGCCAGGAGGTGTAGTAGGAGGAAAAGCAGCTTGTGCCTCCTGCCGACGTGCAAGAATGTTCAACGCCTGGAGGAGTTGGTCCTGTCGAGACCGGAGGTCTAGCATATCCGCTCGCATCTCTTGAGACGTCGTCATAGTCTTGAATCGACCGGCGGGGTCCATGGCCTGAGAGTACTTTCACGAAGGGTCTGTGGACCCACTGGGCCGTACCGCCTTGGCGGTAAGGCAGCTGGCCAACAGCGCGCAGGTCAATGTCTATAGTTCGTATAGGTACCTGTGGCAGCTGAGACAGCAGCAGGGCAGGCTCGGCTTGGACTAGGCAGCAGGTAGACGTCCGGCGAGGTGAAGCAGGTCAGACGTGGAATACAGCAGGACACGACTTTGGCACAGCACAGTGCTCGACCAGGATGGTATGGAATGCAAGGAACAGGTACAGGAACACACTAGGAGGCCATCACATGGACAAACTAGGAAACATCAACAACGCTAAGCCATAGAAGCAGGGGGTTGGACCCCTCTTAAAGTCCAGGGTACTCACGGGTGAAAGTTCATCAAAAGTCTGGTACGCGCGCTGCCCCTTTAAGAGCGGGCATGAGCGTGCGCACGCACCCTACAGAATCCTGCTGAGGTGAGTGGAAGCGGGCGCTGGCGTGTCCTGAGGAGCAGGCTGTCAGGAGGGGATTGGAACTGACAGCCCGCAGCCACGGACATTACACAATGTAATGTATGTACACAGTGACTCCACCAGCAGAATAGTGAGTGCAGCTCTGGAGTATAATACAGGATGTAGCTCAGGATGAGTACAGGATAAGTAATGTAATGTATGTCCACAGTGACTCCACCAGCAGAATAGTGAGTGCAGCTCTGGAGTATAATACGGGATATAACTCGGGATCAGTACAGGATAAGTAATGTAATGTATGTACACAGTGAATCCACCAGCAGAGTAGTGAGTGCAGCTCTGGCGTATAATATAGGATATAACTCAGGATCAGTACAGGATAAGAAATGTAATGTATGTACACAGTGACTCCACCAGCAGAATAGTGAGTGCAGCTCTGGAGTATAATACAGGATGTAACTCAGGATCAGTACAGGAGAAGTAATGTAATGTATGTACACAGTGACTCCACCAGCAGAATAGTGAGTACAGCTCTGCAGTATAATACAGGATGTAACTCAGGATCAGTACAGGATAAATAAAGTAATGGATGTACACAGTGACTCTACCAGCAGAATAGTGAGTGCAGCTCTGGAGTATAATACAGGATATAACTCAGGATAAGTAATGTATTTATAGTGACTGCGATGGTTATGTAGATTTATTCTATGTGTAACCTGTAGCATGGTATTCCTCCTTGCTCCAGGATGGAGATAACTACAACTAGATAAACTTGCTTGCTCTGCTGAGAGGTCAGACATTTTTCAGGAGACTCCCGGACCACTGAGAAGGGTTGACTAGTACCAGGAGCATAACTAGGAAAGACTGGGCACCATAGCAAACTGTTGACTGGGGACCCCCAGGTGCCACAAGCAGCCCGCCTTATAGATAGTGCCCCCTGCAGAATGTGCCATACAGCCCCGCCTATAGACAGCGCCCCCCACCTCCCCTTGTAGATCGTGCCATACAGCCCCCATGTAGATATCGCCATAAAGCCCCCCCCTGTACATAGCGCTATACAGTTCTCCCTGTATATAGTGCCACACAGTCCCCCACCCTTGTATATAGTGCCACACACAGCCCCTTGTAGATAGAGCCGCAGCCCTCCCACTTGTAAATAGTGCCATACAGCCCCCCTAGTAGATAGTGCCACACAGCCCCTTGTATATAGTGCCACACAGCTCCATGTGTATAGTGCCACACAGCTCCCCCTTGTGTATAGTGCCACACTGCTCCCCCTTGTGTAGAGTGCCACACAGATCCCCCTTGTGTATAGTGTCACACAGCTCCCCCTTGTGTATAGTGAAACACAGCCCCCCTTGTGTAGAGTGCCACAAGGCAATGGCGCATCCGAAAAAGCTGTATCAGCCAGGGGGATGTCAATCAAACATGGAAAGGTGGGTTTGGAGGCAGGACTATGACTCTTCAGGATAGCGGCACCGCCCCATGACCCTTTAATGAGTAATTAGCATATAGTGTTCACCATTTTAAAAGTGGAATGTTTGGAAATATTGTCAGGTCATGTATTACAGCATGGTGGAGGTTCAAGGGGTTAAAACTACCTGACAGATTCCCATGAAATATACAATGAATTGAGAACAATTCCATCTGCCCTGCAATTATCTTATTATAAATATATCCTATATAATCACATCTCCAGAACCAAACTCATACACATACAGAGCACCAGAACAAAAGCTCAGTACATAAATACAGCAACAGAACCAAGCTCATTACATATATACAGTACCACAACCAAGCTCAGTACATAAATACAGCACTAGAACCGAGCTCAGTACATATATACAGCACCAATACAAAACTCAGTACATATATACAACACCAGAACCAAGATCAGTGCATAAATACAGAAATAGAACCAAGCTAAGTACATATAGACAGCACCAGAACCAAGCTGAGTACATATATACATCCCCAGTACCGAGCTCAGTACATATATACAGAACCAGAACCGAGCTCCGTACATAAATACAGTCCAGGACCCAGCTCAGTACATATATACAGTATCACAACCAAGCTCAGCACATAAATACAGCGCTAGAACCAAGCTCTGACATATATACAGCACCAGAACCAAGCTCAGTACATAAATACAGAACCAGAACAAAGCTTGGTACATATATACAGAACCAGAACAGAGCTCAGTACATAAATACAACACCAGAACAAAGCTCACTACATATATACAGAACCAGACCCAAGCTTAGTACATATATACAACACCAGAACAAAGCTCAGTATATATATACAGCACCAGAACAAAGCTCAGCACATATATACATCCCCAGAACAAAGCTCAGCACATAAATACAGCCCTGGAACCGTGCTCAGTACATATACACATCCCCAGAACCAAACTCAGCACATAATATATATATATATATGTATATATATATATATATATATATATATATATATATATATATACACACACACACACACACACACACACACACACACACACACACAGCACCAGAACAAAGCTCATACATAAATACAACACAAGAACAAATACAGCTCAATTTAGTGCAACCCCTGCCGTATAGATATGTACGGCATAAAACTACAGCTCCCGGCATGGCCCGAACAATAGTAAGGCTAGGCTGGGAGATGCAGTTTCACAAAAAAAAATCATACCACCCATCATCTCGCAACAGATCATACAGCAACTACAGTGCTGATTAGAGGCAGAATAAACATTTACAGTGACATCACCGGTGACGTCTCAGATTCTAGTTCTATTCTTCTCCCTCCGGTTCAGACCTCTAACTATAATAGCGCCATACACTGTGTTCCTGATTATAATAGCACCATACACTGTGTCCCACACACACCGTGCCCTCTGTACATAGTGCACCCATAGCCCCCTGAAGTGACCCCCATAGAGCCCCTGTAGATAGTGCCCCACATACAGCCCTCTGTAAATAGTGCCCCACATATGGACTCCAGAGCTGCAAGGCAATAGTGCTAACCACTGAGCCACCATGCTGCCCTACATATAGCTTCCCCTATAGAACCCACCCCCATATAGAGTGTCCCACATATAGCCCACACCTGTAGATAGTGCCCTATAAATAGCTCCCACCAAAGATAGTGCTCCACATATACAGTGAAGGAAATAAGTATTTGATCCCTTGCTGATTTTGTAAGTTTGCCCACTGTCAAAAACATGAACAGTCTAGAATTTTTAGGCTAGGTTAATTTTCCCAGTGAGAGATAGATTATATTTAAAAAAAAACAGAAAATCACATTGTCAAAATTATATATATTTATTTGCATTGTGCACAGAGAAATAAGTATTTGATCCCTTTGGCAAACAAGACTTAATACTTGGTGGCAAAACCCTTGTTGGCAAGCACAGCTGTCAGACATTTTTTGTAGTTGATGATGAGGTTTGCACACATGTTAGATGGAATTTTGGCCCACTCCTCTTTGCAGATCATCTGTAAATCATTAAGATTTCGAGGCTGTCGTTTGACAACTCAGATCTTCAGCTCCCTCCATAAGTTTCCGATGGGATTAAGGTCTGGAGACTGGCTAGGCCACTCCATGACCTTAATGTGCTTCTTTTTGAGCCACTCCTTTGTTGCCTTGGCTGTATGTTTCGGGTCATTGTCATGCTGGAAGACCCAGCCACGAGCCATTTATAATGTCCTGGTGGAGGGAAGGAGGTTGTCACTCAGGATTTGACGGTACATGGCTCCATCCATTCTCCCATTGATGCGGTGAAGTAGTCCTGTGCCCTTAGCAGAGAAACACCCCCAAAACATAATGTTTCCACCTCCATGCTTGACAGTGGGGACGGTGTTCTTTGGGCCATAGGCAGCATTTCTCGTCCTCAAAAAACACGACGAGTTGAGTTAATGCCAAAGAGCTCAATTTTAGTCTCATCTGACCACAGCACCTTCTCCCAATCACTCTCAGAGTCATCCAGATGTTCATTTGCAAACTTCAGACGGGCCTGTACATGTGCCTTCTTGAGCAGGGGGACCTTGCGGGCACTGCAGGATTTTAATCCATTACGGCGTAATGTGTTACCAATGGTTTTCTTGGTGACTGTGGTCCCAGCTACCTTGAGATCATTAACAAGTTCCCCCCGTGTAGTTTTCGGCTGAGCTCTCACCTTCCTCAGGATCAAGGATACCCCACGAGGTGAGATTTTGCATGGAGCCCCAGATCGATGTCGATTGACAGTCATTTTGTATGTCTTCCATTTTCTTACTATTGCACCAACAGTTGTCTCCTTCTCAGCCAGCGTCTTACTTATGGTTTTGTAGCCCATTCCAGCCTTGTGCAGGTCTATGATCTTGTCCCTGACATCCTTAGAAAGCTCTTTGGTCTTGCCCATGTTGTAGAGGTTAGAGTCAGACTGATCATTGAGTCTGTGGACAGGAGTCTGTTATACAGGTGACCATGTAAGAGCTGTCTATAATGCAGGCACCAAGTTGATTTGGAGCGTGTAACTGGTCTGGGGGAGGCTGAACTCTTAATGGTTGGTCGGGGGTCACATACTTATTTCTCTGTGCACAATGCAAATAAATAGAGATCATTTTGACTATGTGATTTTCTTTTTTTTTTTTTATATAATCTATCTCTCACTGGTAAAATTAACCTAGCCTAAAAATTCTAGACTGTTCATGTCTTTGACAGTGGGCAAACTTACAAAATCAGCAAGGGATCAAATACTTATTTCCTTCACTGTAGCGCACGTCTGTAGATAGTATCTCACATATAGCTCCCCCTGTATATAGTGTCCATCATATAGCCCACATGTATATAGTGTTCCACATATACTAGCTAGAGGGGGGATATATGTAGGGCACTGTCTACTGGGGTGGGCTATATGTGGGGCAGTTTTTTGCTCAGATGTCTTCAGCTTCTCACTTTTAAAACATTTCTGCACCTATAAACTAAGTTGAAATTCTCAACACCTCTAAAATATAATAAAGTGCCATACACTGCACCTCTAGCTATAATAGCGCCATACACTGTGTCCCTGATTATAATAGTACTATACACTGTGTCCCACACACCGCACCCTCTGTAGATAGTGCCCCCATAGCTTCCTGTAGATAGTGACCCCCATAGAGCCCCTGTAGATAGTGCCCCACATATGGACTCCAGAGCTTCAAGGCAATAGTGCTAACCACTGAGCCACCGTGCTGCCCTACATATAGCTCCCCCTATAGTTAGTGCTCCACATATAGCCCACCTTCGTAGATAGTATCTCACATATAGCCCACCCCTGTAGACGGTACCCTACATATAGCCCACTGTAGATAGTGCCCCACAGGTAACCCACCCCTGTATATAGTGTCCCACATATAGCCCACACCTGTAGATAGTGCCCTACAAATAGCTCCCCTATAGATAGTGCTCTACATATAGCCCACCCCTGTATATAGTGTACCACATATAGCTGCCCTGTATATAGTGCCCCACATATAGCTGCCCTGTATATAGTGCCCCACATATAGATCCCCCTGTAGATAGTGCCCACAGACCCCCTTTGTATATAGTGGCCCACTTCCCCACATATAGAGTTCCCCACATATAGACCCCTCTATAGATAGTGCCCCATATCCTCACATATAGACCACCCTGTATACAGTGGTCCATATCCCCACATATAGACCCCCCCTGTAGATAACGCCACTCACAGTTTTATTAGAAAAAACAAAAAACTTTACATACTCACATGAGCCAGTTCCCGCGCCATCTGGTGGCAATGCAGACCTGCTCTCTTCTGAGCAGGTCTACTGGAGCTGGATGATGCGTCGTTCAAAGGCGCTGACTGGCAGGACAGAATGACTTGCCCCGTCAATCAGCGCCTTTCAAGCATGGAAGTGGCGCGATGACGTCATTGAAAGGCACTGATTGGCGGGTTAAGTCATTTTCCCCCGCCAATCAGCGTCATTGTAAGGCGCTGAATGGTCGGGCACGGAAAGTGCCTGGCCATTCAGCAATAATGCATGTATTTGTACCTGCGTGCTATAGACGCAGGTACAATTACTGCAGGAATGGGAGGCTGTCTCTAGCACCGGGGCCCCCTCTGGTGCTAGCGATGCCCCCGGGCATGAGAGGGCCCGTGTCGCCTGGCCCATAAATGTTAGAGGCTCGGCGGCGCGGGCCCCATAGTAGCATCGCTACAGCTGTAGCAGCCATAACGGCTGATAGCGGCGCCACCGGGCATATGGGGGGGGGGCGTGTCGGCTGGCGGCACAGGCCCCCCTCAAGCAGCGGGCCCCCTAGCAGCCGCTATGGTTGCTACCGCAGTTGTGACGCCACTGACGAGTACAAATAATAGGGCGTCTCCAGTATGGCGGCTTCTTCTTACCTTGCCAGCTGAGTGTCAGGAGACCGTGCATCTATTACTCTAGCTTCTCTCAGACATCAACATTAGGAGAACGTCATCGGGTGTCCAGTGGAGACAGTCAATGCGGGACCCATAATGCAGAATACAGAGAAAATGCGCACAAGGGAGCACACAGCTGGTCATGTTCTTCTGTGAGCCTGTCATGGGGTCCGCAGGACCATCACCTATAGAACTGGGGAAATCAAGATTATTCAGTCCATACAATATAATGGGAGAATCAACGTGCCTATTACTTTCTTAATCCCTTGACAACATTTGACCTAAATATACTTTATGGTTGGCAAGTGCTTCCCGCAAATTTCCGTTATACTGTACAACACGCTGACGGCTCAGAAGCTGACACTTTGCTGTAACGGTCAGGATCGGGCTAGAGGTGGGGCCTAATAGGCTGCCTGTCAGCATAAAACTGACAGTTATACTACACTGCACTACATGGGCAGCGTATTATACCAGCGATAAGAAGTCCAGATCTTCAAGTCCCCTGGTGGGACTGAGAAAATAAAGAAAGTGGTGGCTCTCGTGAGATGGGGATGAAAAAACATCCGATGTTCGGGACAGAGGGGAACATTCCTTCAGTTCCAAGAAGTCCTTATCAGGGACCTAATATTAGGGAACCATCAAGGGGAGGGCCCGAGCACATCTTCTGGAAGTGATGGCGCCCCTATTATAGCAGGGGGACACTTATCCAGCGAAGTTCCCCAAACTGCAAAGGAGGAAAAGTCCCAAAAAGGTGCAGAGTGTCACAGAAGGGGGATAAGAACAGACACCGTCAGTGCGACACCTGCCCCGAAAAACCGGCCCCGTACACAAAGGATTGCTCCCCAGCGCACCACACATCTATAGATTATGTTATTATTTATTTTCCCCATTATTATACCCGGATGTTCTTCGCACAGATCACAAATGCCCCCACATTACAAGGCTGCGTTCACACGGGACAGATCCGCCCTGATGAAACGTCAGCCCAGGGGCAGCGCTGGAGGGGAAACACAGACTTCTGGGTAAGTATGTGATTTTTTTTCTGAATTGAGTTTTTGCGGCAGAATCGCTGCGAACCCACCACAAAAAAACGCAACATCTGCTATTTGTTGCGGGATTCAACTCTCCATTGAATTCAACGGGGAAAACCAGCAAGAAATAAGAAACACAACTGACCTGCTGCGGAATAAAACTCTGAAATACCAGTGAAACGCCAAACAGAACGACCACATAGCGAAATCCACGCTCCAAAAGTAAATGGCGCTCCCTCCTTTCTGAACCCTACAGTGCGCCCAGACAACAGTTTACTTCCACATATATGGCATCGCCGTACCCGGGAGAACCCGCTTTACAATTTATAACATGTTGGACACTGAAACGACGTCTCTATGGAAAAATTGCCATTTTGACACTGCACACTAAAACGCCTGTGGGGTCAACCTGCTCACTGCACCCCTAGATGAACGCCTGGAGGGGTTGTTTCCAAAATGGGGTCACTGCTCTGGGGTTTCCATTGTACTGGGACCTCAGGGGCTCTGCAAACGCAACATGGTACCTGAAAACCAATTGCTCCAAAACCTAAATGGCGCTCCTTCCCTTTTGACCCCCGCCGGGTGTCCAAACAGCGGTTCAAAAACACATATGGGGCATTTCTAAAAACGGCAGAATCAGGATAATAAACGCTGTGGTCTCCTCCGCCTACTGTATTACAGAAAAAAATGATTTCAATTGAAGCAAAAAAAAAATTTCACCTCCTCTTTGTTTTGAATTCCTGCAAAATTCCTAAAGACATAGGAGATACAAAAAATGAGGTCACCACGGAGTAGACGGAAATGTGCATCCGTGTGCGGTCCGTGGTTTTCACGCACCCGTTGACTTCAATGGACTCTCGCTGCGTGAAAACTCCTGCGTGTGAACGGTCCCGCGTGATCTCCACATACAGCACACGGACGAGATTCACGTTCGTGTGTGAATGGGCCCTTAGGCTTCGTTCTCATCTGCGTCGGGGCTCCGTGCATGGATCTGCCGAGCCTTCTGTCCGGGGAACCCACACATTTCCGTTTGCATCACCATTGATTTCAACGGTGACGGATCCGGTGCAAATAATTTCCGTCTGTCCCCGTTGTGTAAGGGTTCTGTTTTGTCATGAACACAGCATTTTCTTAAATGGGGGCCGCGGCTTCCGATTCTCTAACCTCCTGGCAATCAGATATTTACGCCGGAGGCGCCACAACTGGGGGGCAGGGGAAGCGTAAAACACGGCGGCCATCCAGGTAACGCATGAACGAGGCCAGAGAAGCCCTCCGCTCCGGATGCTGGAGGGGGTCCGAGCAGGGGGTCACCATGTATGACCTCTATAACAGGGGAGCAGATTCATCAAAACGGTCTGACGGGAAAACAGGCAACCAATCAGAGCTCAGCTTTCATTTGTCCTGAGCAGTTTAAAAAATGAAAGCGGAGATCAGATTGGTTGCTATGGAGAACAGTTTTCCTGTTAGACTGTTTTGCTAAATGGAGTCTATGCTATATATATATATAGATCTATCCCATAAACATGATGTGGAGAGGGGCGATTTCCTGACCCAGTGATATAACACAACCCGTCAACTGCTGTTTCCATAGCAACTCAACTTCTATCAGGTCGCCGAAGAAAAGTGAAAGGTCACACTTCCGGCGTCTTTAAAAAAAAAAAAAAAAAAAAAAAGTACTGGCCACGCCCGCTTCCGCTTATTCCTCTCAGCGACAGCTCTTTGTCCCTAACCAATCAGCGACCGACTTTTATTCCCGGCTCGCCTCGCCTTTAGCCCTTGGCGTTAACGAAGACGGGCAGGTAAGTGCCCAATCAACTGCTATTTTATATCAATAAAGAGGCGGGTCTATGCGTTCTGGTTCCCTATTGGGTAAGATTCCTAGAACTCTCAGATTCTAGCCAATCAGCGTAGAGCATCGCTAGCACTGAGCTATGGAGGAGGAGCCCGTTGGGAGCGCAGAGGGGAACCTGACGACGGTCGTTACTGGTTAGCAATGTTGAACGGCACCGCCCTCTTTTCACTGTCTTTCTGCTTGATTGGCGACTGAATGCTGGCGAGTGAAGTGGGCGGAACGAGCAGAGAATGGGACGTCATGAAGGGTACAGGCTGTGCGCTCCCCCTCCCCTACTCCTATTCTCCATCCAAAGTTGCGCAGTTTCCGTCACGTACCGCCCGTTCTGCCCTCCTGACTCTACGTCATATGGGAGAGAGGGAGGGGAGCATTGCAGGGGGAAAGAAAAAAAAAAAAAAAAAAACCCGACAGGCAAATGCGGTCAGTCGGACGGAGAGTGACAAAGGGAAAGAGAACGAGCTGAAGGCGGAGAACGGAGCAGGAAACGGGAGACGTCGCCTCACTCCCTGCCGTTGTGACAGGAATCACGGGGGATCCAGCGGGCGGAGGCATCGAGGAGCCGTTATCTGTCGTGTGTGACGTTCCCGGAGACACGGGGCCGCACCGAACCATCCGCCCCTCATCACGGCTACTGGGCTCATTGTCTGGGAGCGGGCAGCCGGGCACCTTTGTGAGGGCACCGTGTGAGGAGGGGAGGCCGGGCCTGGTGGCGGAAGAAGCCGCCATGACCGCTGTGTGTGCTCCGTCCCCTCCTGTATCGCGGCTGTGAGGGAAGTGTCAGCCCCAGGGGAAGCACGGACCCCCCATTAAAATAATAGACCCCCATAATATTAATACAGACCCCCCCCATAATATTAATACAGACCCCCCCACATTAATAATACAGACCCCCCCAGAATATTAATACAGACCCCCACACATTAATAATACAGAGACCCCATACTAGCGACCCCTCCTCACATTAATCCGGAGCCCCCGTATTATTAACCCCCTATACAAATACCCTCAGCCTGACCCCTGATATTGCCCTGTAGTGACCGCCCCCCCCCCATTATAAGAGGGGCTCCCGATCTCTGCACATTGTATCAGTGACCCCGCGGTGAGGGGCGTCCTCCCCGTACTTGTCTGGAGCCCCCCGTTATTTCACGCGGTGTCCGGTCCCCCCTCATGGGCCTGTGATCGCCCGGCTGCCATCTTGTGTCCCGGTGGACGGACGATGCTGGATAAGGAGTGACCTGGACAGGGATTCGGTGACTGCGCTTGGAGGGGCCGCTGATTTGTAGACCCCCCCGGTTTGAAGAAAGGGGTGCAGGTTGTCCGGCCGGCGGGATCTTAATGGTTTTGTCCTTTATCCGGCTTTTCTAACGAGGAGAGAGACGGAGGCGCAGAATGTCGGGGAGGCCGCGCACCACTTCCTTTGCAGAGAGCTGCAAACCCGTGCAACAACCCTCATCATTCGGCAGCATGAAAGTCAGCCGTGAGTACCCCCATCATCTCCTCTACCGTCCTGTGTCATGGCCTGGGGGGAGGGGGGCAGCCCCCGTCACCTCATTCACCTCCATGATGATAATGTGTCCCTATAAACCCACATCTCAGCGCTTCACGCCTGTCCACGGGGTGGGGGCTCCCGGGTCGTACCATCTAACAGTGCGGGGGGCTGCCTGTGATACATCGTATGTATGATGGTCCATCTGGGGTGGGGGCGCTTGAGTCATGTAACCATGGCGGGGGGGGGGGGGGGCTGCCTGTGATACATCGGTTCACACTAGTCCAGTTGGGGTGGGGGTGCTCGGGTCACACATATAACCATGCCGGGGGGGGGGGGGGGGCTTCCTCTGATACATTGGCTTGTGCTTGTCCATTTGGGGTGGGGGCTCAGGTCGTATCATCGAACAATGTGGGGGCTGCCTGTGATTGGTTTCTACTTGTCCATATGGGGTGGGGGTGCCTTGGTCACACATATAACCATGGTGGGGGGGCTGCCTGTAATACATTGCTTTATCCTTGTCCATTTGGGGTGGGGGCACTCAGGTCACACATATAACCATGGTGGGGGCTGCCTGTGAATAAAGAGATCTGCCCCCGCTTTGTAGTGGTGGAGGGGCTGTGATACATTGATACGGCGGAGGGGCCGGCGGCTGATGGGGCGGTTGGGCCGGCGATACGGCTGAGGGTCCGGCGGAGGGTCCGGTGATACAGCATATCGGCGGAGGGTCCGGCGGAGGGTCCGGTGATACAGCATATCGGCGGAGGGTCCGGTGATACAGCATATCGGCGGAGGGTGCGGCGGAGGGTCCGGTGATGAAGCATAGCGGCGGAGGGGCCGGTGGGTGCAGCGTAGGGGCCGTGATCGGGTGGAGGGTCCGTGATCGGGCGGAGGGGCCGGTGATACAGCATGACGGCGGAGGGGCCGGTGATACAGCATAGCGGCGGAGGGGCCGGTGATACAGCATAGCGGCGGAGGGGCCGGTGATACAGCATAGCGGCGGAGGGGCCGGTGATACAGCATAGTGGCGGAGGGGCCGGTGATGTGGCGGCGCAGGGGCCGATTGTGCGGCGGAGGGGCCGCTGGGTACGTCGGAGGGGCCGGTGATACAGCATGGCGGCGGAGGGGCCGGCGATGTGGCGGCGGTGGGTGCGGCGGAGGGGCCGGTGGGTACGGCGGAAGGGCCGGTGGGTACGGCGGAGGGGCCGTGATCGGGCGGAGGGGCCGCTGAGTACGGCGGAGGGGCCGGTGATACAGCATGGCGGCGGAGGGGCCGGCGATGTGGCGGCGGAGGGGCCGGTGGGTGCGGCGGAGGGGCCGGTGGGTGCGGCGGAGGGGCCGTGATCGGGCGGAGGGGCCGCTGGGTACGGCGGAGGGGCCGGCGATGTGGCGGCGGAGGGGCCGGTGGGTGCGGCGGAGGGGCCGTGATCGGGCGGAGGGGCCGCTGGGTACGGCGGAGGGGCCGGCGATGTGGCGGCGGAGGGGCCGGTGGGTGCGGCGGAGGGGCCGGTGGGTGCGGCGGAGGGGCCGGTGGGTACGGCGGAAGGGCCGGTGGGTACGGCGGACGGGCCGTGATCGGGCGGAGGGTCTGCTGAAGCGGCGGAGGGGCCGTGGGTGCGGCGGAGGTGCCGGTGGGTACGGCGGAGGGGCCGTGATCGGGCGGAGGGGCTGCTGAAACGGCGTAGCGGCGGAGGGGCCGTGATCCAGTGTAGCGGAGTGTTTCCCGTCACCTGCTCTGCTACATTGTATGTATTCCGCTCCTGCAGCAGATCAGGTATAACGTCCGTCTGTTGATTGGGGGGATCAGCAGATTCCGGAGTCATCAGACAATGGGGGTTCAGATCTGTGGTTTATCTTCAGTATTTGGGAAAGTGCCTGGCTGTGAATATGCGGAGCTTGTAATGTGGTCCCCCCTCCCCGGGTGTCCGGTATTCCGGTGCTGGCAGCTGCGGGGTTAATACTATAGTGGCTGCGGCAGTGTCTGGCCGCGGTCCTGCAGTATAATGGGCTCGGTGTCTTCCTTGCGGGGGACGGGCAGCTGTCTTCTCAGCCTTGTAGACGGCCCCACCTTAAATGCAGCGCGGCCGCCCTCCACCATAATGTCAGATGAGCACCATTTTCCAGCAGCCCCCCCTCCCCCGCCCCACCCTTTTTCACCTTCAATAGGCAGAAAGAATAGTGACCCCATAGCTGCAGATCTGCTGTGTGGCGAGGACTACCACCCCCAGCAGCTGCACATGAATCCGCCCCTCATTCTCCTCACACAGGGGAAACGTTTCATGTGACGGGACCGCTGCAAAGGCCACATTACACTCTGCATCATTCTTAAAGGGACGGCGCAGGGACACATCCATGACGCCGGTGTCCGCCTGCGGCGCTGTTACTTAAAGGGGCTCAGTCCATTAATTTTCTGCTCATCACATGACAAATGAGGTTTCATCGGTCTCTGAATGAGCCGGCTCTGCTATACAAAGCGTGTGCATTATGGGGGTGGTGGGGGCTCCATATTATAGGACTGCACTGATATATAAAGGGTTACTATGAAGATGACCGCAGTGTTCATCGTATAATGTCACATACAGTCCAGGGTGCAGTTGCATTCTGGGTAATGGTATCACGGTGCTGTCGGGCCGGGGTCATACAATGGTGCCAGTCCTGTGTGGCATGGTCCTGGGCCTGGCGTCCCTTGGCATTTGGTTGGGTCTTCGGTCCCACAGTTGATGGATCTGTTCTGCGTGTTCTCCATTAATAATGAATGATTCAGAGATTCAATAAAGGCTGGAGGGAGGGGGGGGGGGTCTGAAGACGCCACAACCGGGGGAGGGGGGCTCAGCAATGATGAGGGGGGGGGGGTGACGGACCCGCCAATGCTATACTGTGAAGTGCTCGTCAGATTGGAATAGAGAGAAAACCGCTACCAATATTATCCTTGTCTATGACGGGGATCGGGGGCCCGGCAGCCGCTGCTCCCGCAGATCTCCAGCTGGCGTCAGACTATTTTTTTGTATTTTTATTGAGGTCTGGACGTTCTTGCTGGTTGGCTACTTAAATATTGCATCGGAGCGGTCTATCTGGTTGGAATAGTCTGCAGGAACTGGTGCCCCCGGGTCGCTCCATTGTCTCCACTGTCGGATTATTCAGGGGTGAGAGCCGTGACCTCGTGACGACTTCCGCCTGATGTCACCCAGACGACTCTGCTGGTCATATATGATTAGTGGTGGGAGCTGCCGTCCTGATGTGTGGACTGCCCTCCATATTGTTCTGGGGAGATAAGTGGCTGCCAGACCACCCCTCTGTGACGCTTATCACCCCTTCCTATAAGCAGGCGCTCTTGGGAGAATAATTCTTATATCGGGTCTTACCTGAGATTTACCAACCAATGTGGTCGTCCCGTTTGAGCTTTTTATCTTGAGATTCTTATCCCGCTCTGACTTGCGTCCACGTGACCGGTCTTTCCGTGGCTCACTAAGGTTCTGTTCACAGCGTTTGTTTGGCGCTGATTTTAACATGGAAACCGCATCGGAATCCGCGGCAAATATGGCAGAATACTATTTTGCAGCGTATTTTGCCCGCGATTGTTGCATTAGATTCCATGGCTATGGGCAAAAAAATGCAGGAGGCTAAAGCGCAGGCAGTATAAGATCTGCCTCAAAATCCCTGAAGGAATTCTGAGGCAAAAAACTCTGTGTGAATAGGGCCTAAGGGTTATGTGCTGCAGAGGGACATCCGGCGTCCTGTGCCCGTAGCTGTAGTCCGCAGCCTGGCTAAACCGTAAGCAGAAGTCCGTTTTGCAATGTGGATTTTGGGCACGCGGCTTGTTCATATAAACACGTGGCACCTGCACAGACTGCACTGGCAACAATCGCTGGAAAACAGTGCGGCGCTTCACATTCATGGGCCGGCTTATTGGGACTTATTGGGGCTGGGGGCTTGTATTCACCTGTCCTGCAGAGTGAGGAGAAGACGGCAGGAGTGGCGCCCCTTAGGTCCCCTGTACTTGTAGTCTTGGTCACACGGAGTCGTTCCTGGGCATCTCCAGCCTCATTTAGCTCTGAGTAGCCACTGAGCGAGTAGAGGATGCTGGGGGATTTCAGCTCCGCAGCACAGGTTATATGGGTGATCATGATCCTCGGAGCATAGTTCGGGGTGGCCGGTTGTTGGATATGTGGGTAATAGCTGCAGGCCCCCCGATCAGGCGGTGGTGTTTTCTGTTGTGGCTGCACAGACGTGGGGTGCGTCCGGTCTCCAGCGCATCGATGATCTGCAGGTCACGTCTCTGCTGTGAAAAGGAAGCATTAAAAATAGTTATCACGCGTGAAGCAGAGCCGAGCGTCTCAGGTGATGCAGCGCAGCCCCCCCCCCCCCCAGAGACTCTGATCGTTTTTCGCCTGTAATGAGTCGCGGTCGTATCGCGGCTCTGAGTAGAGTTGGGCTGATTTTTGCCGGAGTCGTCGGTCCATAAAATACAATGTGAGACGGATTCACTTGTTTTCTTCATTTGAGTCTTGTGTATTGATTTGACTGATCTTCCCGGGGATCAATGAGCAGCGTCACGTGCGCCATCACTACTGGTGTGAACAGAGGACACTGCGAGGTCCGTGTGTCCGCGCCGCAGCGACCGCCACAAGTGATTGGATATAAGAATCCGTCCCAGGTCGCCGGTGGCGGTGTCTTGTACCACCTTGTGCTGGGCATCACTTGGCATCTCGGCGCCACGTGTATACCGCTTTTTCAAGCAATGCTGGAATTGTCCAACTGGTGACACTCCATCTTTTTTAGGACTACAACCCCCAGCGTGACCCGACATCCATATTTATTGTATATACCATAGAGCTGCGGCCTTTGAGTTACTCCTCTGCGTGCCCTGACACCGGTCATCGATGTATATATGCGAGGGAAGGGGTCTGTAACTCTTACTGCATATTGGGAGTTGTAGTCTTCCATCAGCTGGAGTGCCACTGTCAGTGGTTGGGTTCGGGTTGCTTCTGTTACATCTTTACACCCCAGGGCTGAGCCTCGTCCTCACCTGTACGGAGAGGAAAGTCAGACGAGCAGCTCGAGGACACGATGATGGACGGTCTGAGGTCACAGAACACTCGCAGGCTGTGACTGGATCAGATCATTACCGCGTGTCATCCCTGACTCACATTTCCGCCCGTGTCTGGGAAGCTTGCCATCTATAAAATAAACTCTGCCCCGCCCCCTCGGCTATTTTGATGCTGGTTCCGTCGCTGAGTAGTCCTATGTTACCTAAATCAGCCCGTACCCTTCCTGGAGACCAGATTCTCGCCCCTCGAGGGTCATGTCTTTACCTTCATATAGAGGCAGACTAAGGCTGGAACTGATGATGTCATCGCAGCCGTTGTGGTGATGTCATCTAATGTGACGCTGGAAAGTCATTTGTTCTACCAACCACCTCCTGGGCCTCGTTAGCAGTGGGGGAGGGGGACTTGCTGGCCTTATGACGTCACTATTGAACCTGTAGAGGAAGTACAAGAAATTGCAGCACAGTGAGATTGAGAGAAGTGATGACCTGAGCAATACAGCGGGGTGTAGTGTGGGGTCCGAGGATTAGAGGGGGAGGGGTATTGATCGCTCTGCAGGGACAGAAGACGGGGACTCCCGGAGAATGGAACGTTGATGAGAAACGCAACAATAATCGCATCCAGAAAATAGACAAACCTCGACGTCGAGACTTCTCATCTCCGGCATTGTCCAGGATTATAGAAACATGGCTGCTTCTAAAGACAGCGCCACACCTGTTCACAGGTTGTATCCGCCCGTAACTCTGGTGGAGCGGAGCTGCAGTACCAGACACAACCCGTGGACAGGTGGGGCGCTGTTTCTGGAAGAAAGCCATGTTTTTCTATTCCTGTACAACTCTTCTTTTAAAGAGACAGGCAGGAAATCTGCAAAGATCGGAGCCGTTTTCTCCGCTACTTTCATATATTTACCTCCGTGGGGTAAAACTGCGCCAATTGTGACATTTAGGTACTTCTGCTGCGAGATCTGTGAGGCCGCGACACTAGAGCGCAGGGAGTCCGACAGCGACCTTAGACCAACCATGAAAAACATGGCGGCAGGCGACTAAACTGTCATATGAGCAGAAGTCGTAGCGGCCGGGACGACATGGGGTGCGGCGCGTCCGGCCGTGTTTCGTGATTCCATACAGGAATTATCCGGTTACCACCGCGTGGTTACTGCGGGTTACAGTGCTCCAGAACGGGGACGTAAGGCACGTTACCTAAATGGCGCACGTGATCTCGATTTGATGGCATGGCTAAAACGTTTTTTTATTTTTTTTCATAATCCATGCGTAGATGTAGGACAGTCATGAAGTTCATGAAATATATGATACATTATGCGCCAGACGGAAAAATTTGGCGCCAGTTACTGTTTCACTTTTGGCGTGCCCCGTGGCGCTCTCCTGTCACATGAAGGGTTCATTGTAATATCCGCTGATTATCTTACTGGTCACTGCGTTCAGCGGAGAATGTATCTTGTGGGGGTCACTCCCTGGGTTATACTGTTATGTTGTTTTTTTCATGTAATATATCGGGGGACGGTGTAGTGGGGACCTCCGCTGTTTTTATCATCCATGGCAACTGGAAAGACCAGCATTGGGCTCTTGCCTGCTGGGGCTTGTAGTCCTTCTACCATCTCACAGCTGTTTTCGTAGCTCCCATAGACTTCACTGGAGGTGGACCCGAGCTCTCCCCGGCTTCTACTCCTGTTTGGATGCCACTGGCCGTCTTGATTTGCAGTATGGGGGTCACCGTACCCCTAATGTTTGATAGGGACCCCACCTATCAAACGTTGGACATATTGATTGCACGTGCTTTAATTTGGTAGTCCTGTAATACGGGGCTGGATTATGACATATTCCAGGTTATCGGACAGTCGTGTATTTGTTCTCGCACCCCTGTTATCGTATATTGTGCGATGTTCTCCGAGCATCGTATAGATGATCTAGTCTAATCCTATAGTGGCTGCGAGGCATGAGAGAAGGAGCCCAACCCCCCACCAGAGAAGACGCAATGGTTTTCCCACCAAAACGACACCCTGCAAGTGTCCGCTGTGAAGGCCGGGGAGCTGTGATCCTGTTGTGGCCCCTCCCCCCCCACAGACCCGTTCATCGGCGGATACAATCGTCTATCCGCTACTGCGGATCACACCGGCGTTCCACGATCCGCTGCAATCAGATTTTCAGCCGTGTGATGTTCTTGATGCTTCTTTCTCATAGTAAAGGGTCAGACAGACTGTACATTAGTGACAGGACAGATGTCTGTGCTGTGATTGGCTGGACATGGATCGCTTCTGGTCCCCATTGGGCCTGTGTATGGACCAGGTTTCGGGGACGTGGCTTTTATAGTCCTCTATGATCCGGCTGCAGTGATTGGATGACGCAGACATGTGATGTCACTATGGACTGAACGTCACTGAGGCCATACACAGGCCTGACTGAGCGGAGGTGGGGAGTGGTGGTCCAATAATAGAGCAGAACTATCATTGTGAGTATATTACCCCATAATTATCTGGGTGCTCCCTATTTTATTGGTCCTGCTCCAAAGTCCCAAAAAGTCAGATTTCATTGCACATCTGGTGGCCCCCAGAAAACTGAGACTCCAGGTCCACGGTGTAGGTGACCGCAGATGGCTGCGCTGCCTGCCCCTTTACCTGCTCATCCCCTTTCTGCTGAGACCTGCACCCCATTTATTAACCGGCTTGCACAGACACCAGTGGAGGGGACACGAGGATCGTCATGTCAAGTGAATTTCAGCCCCTTTAGGCAGGAAAAGGTTAATGGCTCTGATGGCCGGGCAGGTCTGTACTGCGTCAGGTAACACATCTGGATTTATTTGTCAAGGTGAAAAAAGTGGCACAGCAGGAGGCTCAGAATGCCCTGCCGTCGGTGGAGGCCGCTCGGAATGCACTGCCATCGGTGGTGGAGGCCGCTCGGAATGCACTGCCATCGGTGGTGGAGGCCGCTCGGAATGCCCTGCCGTCGGTGGAGGCCGCTCGGAATGCACTGCCATCGGTGTAGGCCGCTCGGAATGCCCTGCCGTCGGTGGAGGGCGCCGCTCGGAATGCCCTGCCGTCGGTGGAGGGCGCCGCTCGGAATGCCCTGCCGTCGGTGGAGGGCGCCGCTCGGCATGCCCTGCCGTCGGAGGTGGAGGCCGCCGCTCGGCATGCCCTGCCGTCGGAGGTGGAGGCCGCCGCTCGGCATGCCCTGCCGTCGGAGGTGGAGGCCGCCGCTCGGCATGCCCTGCCGTCGGAGGTGGAGGCCGCCGCTCGGCATGCCCTGCCGTCGGAGGTGGAGGCCGCCGCTCGGCATGCCCTGCCGTCGGAGGTGGAGGCCGCCGCTCGGCATGCCCTGCCGTCGGAGGTGGAGGCCGCCGCTCGGCATGCCCTGCCGTCGGAGGTGGAGGCCGCCGCTCGGCATGCCCTGCCGTCGGAAGTGGAGGCCGCCGCTCGGCATGCCCTGCCGTCGGAGGGGGAGGCCGCACGGCAAGCCCTGCCGGCGGAGGGGGAGGCCGCTGTAGACCCAGCCTTATGGTAGTTCCCTATAAACGGTTAGGGATTTGTCAGGTGACAAGCTTGCTGACTGTTTCCAGATACGACAAGCAGAATAGTGAGTACAGCTCTGGAGTATAATACAGGATATAACTCTGGATCAGTACAGGATAAGTAATGTATGTACACAGTGACTCCACCAGCAGAATAGTGAGTGCAGCTCTGGAGTATAATACAGGATGTAACTCAGGATCAGTACAGGATAAGTAATGTATGTACACAGTGACTCCACCAGCAGAATAGTGAGTGCAGCTCTGGAGTATAATACAGGATGTAACTCAGGATCAGTACAGGATCAGTAATGTAATGTATGTACACAGTGACTCCCCCAGCAGAATAGTGAGTGCAGCTCTGGAGTATAATACAGGATGTAACTCAGGATCAGTACAGGATAAGTAATGTAATGTATGTACACAGTGACTCCACCAGCAGAATAGTGAGTGCAGCTCTGGAGTATAATACAGGATATAACTAAGGATCAGTACAGGATAAGTAATGTATGTATATAGTGACTCCACCAGCAGAATAGTGAGTGCAGCTCTGGAGTATAATACAGGATGTAACTCAGGATCAGTACAGGATAAGTAATGTAATGTATGTACACAGTGACTCCACCAGCAGAATAGTGAGTGCAGCTCTGGAGTATAATACAGGATGTAACTCAGGATCAGTACAGGATAAGTAATGTAATGTATGTACACAGTGACTCCACCAGCAGAATAGTGAGTGCAGCTCTGGAGTATAATACAGGAAATAACTCAGGATCAGTACAGGATAAGTAATGTCATGTATGTACACAGTGACTCCACCAGCAGAATAGTGAGTGCAGCTCTGGAGTATAATACAGGATATAACTCCGGATCAGTACAGGATAAGTAATGTATGTACACAGTGACTCCACCAGCAGAATAGTGAGTGCAGCTCTGGAGTATAATACAGGATGTAACTCAGGATCAGTACAGGATAAGTAATGTAATGTATGTACACAGTGACTCCACCAGCAGAATAGTGAGTGCAGCTCTGGAGTATAATACAGGATGTAACTCAGGATCAGTACAGGATAAGTAATGTAATGTATGTACACAGTGACTCCACCAGCAGAATAGTGAGTGCAGCTCTGGAGTATAATACAGGATGTAACTCAGGATCAGTACAGGATAAGTAATGTAATGTATGTACACAGTGACTCCCCCAGCAGAATAGTGAGTGCAGCTCTGGAGTATAATACAGGATGTAACTCAGGATCAGTACAGGATAAGTAATGTAATGTATGTACACAGTGACTCCACCAGCAGAATAGTGAGTGCAGCTCTGGAGTATAATACAGGATGTAACTCAGGATCAGTACAGGATAAGTAATGTAATGTATGTACACAGTGACTCCACCAGCAGAATAGTGAGTGCAGCTCTGGAGTATAATACATGATGTAACTCAGGATCAGTACAGGATAAGTAATGTAATGTATGTACACAGTGACTCCACCAGCAGAATAGTGAGTGCAGCTCTGGAGTATAATACAGGATATAACTCAGGATCAGTACAGGATAAGTAATGTAATGTATGTACACAGTGACTCCACCAGCAGAATAGTGAGTACAGCTCTGGAGTATAATACAGGATATAACTCAGGATCAGTACAGGATAAGTAATGTAATGTATGTACACAGTGATTCCACCAGCAGAATAGTGAGTGCAGCTCTGGAGTATAATACAGGATGTAACTCAGGATCAGTACAGGATAAGTAATGTATGTACACAGTGACTCCACCAGCAGAATAGTGAGTGCAGCTCTGGAGTATAATACAGGATGTAACTCAGGATCAGTACAGGATCAGTAATGTAATGTATGTACACAGTGACTCCCCCAGCAGAATAGTGAGTGCAGCTCTGGAGTATAATACAGGATGTAACTCAGGATCAGTACAGGATAAGTAATGTAATGTATGTACACAGTGACTCCACCAGCAGAATAGTGAGTGCAGCTCTGGAGTATAATACAGGATATAACTCAGGATCAGTACAGGATAAGTAATGTATGTATATAGTGACTCCACCAGCAGAATAGTGAGTGCAGCTCTGGAGTATAATACAGGATGTAACTCAGGATCAGTACAGGATAAGTAATGTAATGTATGTACACAGTGACTCCACCAGCAGAATAGTGAGTGCAGCTCTGGAGTATAATACAGGATGTAACTCAGGATCAGTACAGGATAAGTAATGTAATGTATGTACACAGTGACTCCACCAGCAGAATAGTGAGTGCAGCTCTGGAGTATAATACAGGAAATAACTCAGGATCAGTACAGGATAAGTAATGTCATGTATGTACACAGTGACTCCACCAGCAGAATAGTGAGTGCAGCTCTGGAGTATAATACAGGATATAACTCCGGATCAGTACAGGATAAGTAATGTATGTACACAGTGACTCCACCAGCAGAATAGTGAGTGCAGCTCTGGAGTATAATACAGGATGTAACTCAGGATCAGTACAGGATAAGTAATGTAATGTATGTACACAGTGACTCCACCAGCAGAATAGTGAGTGCAGCTCTGGAGTATAATACAGGATATAACTCAGGATGAGTACAGGATAAGTAATGTAATGTATGTACACAGTGACTCCACCAGCAGAATAGTGAGTGCAGCTCTGGAGTATAATACAGGATGTAACTCAGGATCAGTACAGGATAAGTAATGTAATGTATGTACACAGTGACTCCACCAGCAGAATAGTGAGTGCAGCTCTGGAGTATAATACAGGATGTAACTCAGGATCAGTACAGGATAAGTAATGTAATGTATGTACACAGTGACTCCCCCAGCAGAATAGTGAGTGCAGCTCTGGAGTATAATACAGGATGTAACTCAGGATCAGTACAGGATAAGTAATGTAATGTATGTACACAGTGACTCCACCAGCAGAATAGTGAGTGCAGCTCTGGAGTATAATACATGATGTAACTCAGGATCAGTACAGGATAAGTAATGTAATGTATGTACACAGTGACTCCACCAGCAGAATAGTGAGTGCAGCTCTGGAGTATAATACAGGATGTAACTCAGGATCAGTACAGGATAAGTAATGTAATGTATGTACACAGTGACTCCACCAGCAGAATAGTGAGTGCAGCTCTGGAGTATAATACAGGATGTAACTCAGGATCAGTACATGATAAGTAATGTAATGTATGTACACAGTGACTCCACCAGCAGGATAGTGAGTGCAGCTCTGGAGTATAATACAGGATATAACTCAGGATCAGTACAGGATAAGTAATGTAATGTATGTACACAGTGACTCCACCAGCAGAATAGTGAGTACAGCTCTGGAGTATAATACAGGATATAACTCAGGATCAGTACAGGATAAGTAATGTAATGTATGTACACAGTGATTCCACCAGCAGAATAGTGAGTGCAGCTCTGGAGTATAATACAGGATATAACTCAGGATCAGTACAGGATAAGTAATGTAATGTATGTACACAGTGACTCCACCAGCAGAATAGTGAGTACAGCTCTGGAATATGTAGATACGTTTTTTATGTAAATTAAAAATGTGCTCTTTACTTGGATGACCTTCCCTTTTGTCTGTTCCACACTCCGTGTCTATGGGTGTATAGTTGGGCGGTGTGCCCCTTTATTCCGCTCCTTGCCTTTGTAGAGAGGAGGTCTTTGTAAATACTTGTTCTTATCACGTTGTGTTTTGTATGATGATCGGGCTGGGATCAGTCAGTGAGTTGCTCCGTGTTTAACGCCACATCAGCAGAGCGAGTGTTCAGCACCGCGGATCTGTCCCTAAGTCCCTGACAGGAGGGAACTTGTCTGACGCCTTCACCTGAGGTTAACAAATGCGGACGCTGTAGAGGACGATTGTAAGCGATGGCTCCGCTGCTTGTGATGGGGTTTGGTAGCGCTGGGCAATGATTCGGGGGCGCAGGGCTCGTTACAAGACAGCGCTCTTAAGTCCTTCATTTATGTTGAGTCCATCTCATCACATTGCAGGAGAATCGTTTTATGTTGCACTTTTTTTTCCCTTAATCGTGGCAAAACGGCGGCATTCTTTTATGAAACCGCTGCGATTTTACTTGATTTTGGGAAAAACCGGAACGAAAAACACTGGTAAACCACACTATTGACTGACCGCCGTGTACAGGAGTGGCGCTGTTTTTGGAAGAAATCCCCCATGTTTTTGTAACCCCGGGCCACTCCCTTATAACTGAAGAGTCCTTAAAGGCCGAAAATAAAGCGTAACGGACGAGGCTGAGAAGCCCCAAGACGTGTAAATATTCATGAGACTCCTCCGTGCGACTGTGACGGCCGAAGCCGGGGAAACGGTGTTAGGGAAAATCCGTGGTTGGTAAAGCGACATTGCCCCACGCCGATTCCCCAGCGCTACGAGGCGATTTCCATTGGTCAGAACTGACATAACGATCATCTTTCATTTTGTGATCCGCTGAAGAGAGAAGGAAATGTGAGTCCCACCGGGCCTTGAGTAAGTGGAGACGCTGGTTGCCGGGGACCACTTCATATGTATCCGTCCCTAGCGACCAGACTGTCAGTAGATGGGGAGTGGCCGCCCGGCCGCAGACGTTCTCACCTCCGTGCGTTACTTCCGCTGGGCTAGAGCCGGACAGGGGCAGACGGATCATGTGCGGCCGCAACGGTGGGAAAGTCGGGACTTTCTACTGGACGGCGCTAATTATTCCTATGGCTTCAATTATTACTCCTGCTTTGTAGTCCATCAACAAAATAGATACTGCCTATATCCGCCTGTGCCGACCAATCAGTACAAGCTTGCTGACTGTTTCCATCCAGCACAATAATGTGGATACAATCCGTATTGCGGACCTGCTGCTACCGCTTCTTATTCCATGTCATAATGGGGTGACTGTGCCGTCCTGTAACGGTGCGGTCCGTGCGTGATCTTATGCCGTTATGTCACGTCTCCTCCAGGCCCATCTGCAATAAGTGAAGACTCCGCCACCCACTGTGCTCTAATCCTATGTGATCGTGTCATTTATAGGGGTCTTCTGATCTGACACTCCCTCTTTATTACTGACCTGTAGAAATTAGGCCCCGTTCACATCATGTTTTCGGCCTATGTTTAGCGCACAGTCCGGGAAAGCTCCTGACGTTTACATTAAACGTCGGCTGTAGTGGAGACCCCTGAGGGGAGAGGTGGGGGGACTCTGCGGACCCTCTCTCTTTACCTGGTGGTTCGGTACTTTTATCACAGGTTTTTGGTTGGTTTCTCCTCATATATTATCCGTTATTGTCTGTTCTTCTGTTATGTAGTGTATTCTGGGTAATATTAGAGGTCGGGGTGGGCGTTATTACCACGGTGTGTCCCCCTGTATTTCAGGCGTGTGCCATTTGTAATTCAGCGGTGCCAGCCACTATCTCCTCGTATGATCCGTCACCCATGTGGGATCCGTTTGACGCATACGTCCCGAAAAGCTACTGGAAAGCCCAATAACAAAATGTGTACCGTTGTATGGAGCCGCTGAGTCCACTCTGCTATGCCGTGCCTTTTCTGTGGTATACTGATCTATGGCAGCCGGGCAGAGGCCATGAGGACGCTCCTCAGCCTCCGCCGGACTCCTGTGACCCTATGGACGTGTTTAGTGGGTATGTCAGGAGATGTCGGTGTACACGGCAAACAGCAAATGTGTCCGTGGCCCTGGAGAAAATCTTCCTCTTGTGGGAAACCGGTATTCTTATCTGTGTTGTGGTTGATCCGCCACGTGTCGTGTCCGCCGTGTGATGTGGCCCCTGTGTGGACTGATTCCTGAGACATCTGCAGCCTTGCAATGCAAAGAGTGAAATCTGCCTCAATTCCGCAACAAAATCTGCGACGTGTGAACTCGGCCTTAGGGCTCATTCATTTCAATAAGGCTGTTCACATGACCGTTTCAATAGAGCGCGTGAACGGTCCGTGGACCAATAGGACGTCCTATATTATTGTCGTGCATCTCTCCGTAGACTGTGGGGAATCCGTGACATCGCAGCCCGCACGACTGCAGTTTGTCACATCTGAGACGGGCTAGGTTCGGGTGACTGTAGCCTTAGGCTCAGTGCACACGATGCGTATTGCGTGCGGCAAATCTGCAGCGTGATGCTGTACCAGCGCAGTCCGTGAGATCCCGGGAAGACGCTGCCGGAATTGTCAGCTCCGAAATTGACCTCGGTGCGTTTTTTAGATGTCTATTTATCTTGCATTTCCGCCTGCGAGTTGTATTTGCCCAGCGCTGTGAAAAATCGCACCAAAATCCGCAGCATGAAAAACGTAAAAACCACAACTGATAAACGCGTCGAAAAACGCACTTGGGTGCGGTTTTTACCTGCGAATTTCCTACGTATTGCTGAATCGCAGAACAATTGCCTGGAATTTGCCCCCAAAAAAAATTTTGACCGATGTCCGAATCGGCTTTATACTTTTTCTCCCCCTCATTCACCGTAAGAACGCATGCGCTTTTTCGGATGTATTTTTTTTATGCAGTTTTAACACCTGAGCCGCGAGGTCTGAATACACTCTTATTCTCACCGTACAATCCTGCCGGCAGCGGGGACCACGTTCCCTCCTGTAGTCCCAGCCTTAGGCCTTATTCACACCAGTGTATTTCACGTCCCTGTTACGCACATTAAAGCAACGGACGTCACACCGACCTCTGCAAGTCAATGCGGCCGTTCAGACCTTGTGTTTTCCACGCAGCGTGCGTCCGCTCTGAAACTCACCGCATGGCTTATTCTTGTGCGTTTCTTGACGTCAATGGGTGCGTGAAAATCACGGACAGCGAACGGACGTCATCCGTGATTCACGCAACAGTTGGTAAAGAATTGATGAGTAAAAGAAATACAAGCTGACGTAAAAAAGACGCGAGATACGGATGACACGCACGTAAAAAACACGCGAGATACGGATGACACGCACGGAAAAAACACGCGAGATACGGATGACACGCACGTAAAAAACACGCGAGATGCGGATGACACGCACGTAAAAAACACGCGAGATGCGGATGACACGCACGTAAAAAACACGCGAGATGCGGATGACACGCACGTAAAAAACACGCGAGATGCGGATGACACGCACGTAAAAAACACGCGAGATACGGATGACACGCACGTAAAAAACACGCGAGATACGGATGACACGCACGTAAAAAACACGCGAGATACGGATGACACGCACGTAAAAAACACGCGAGATACGGATGACACGCACGTAAAAAAGACGCGCGCCGTACACTGATGTCACGCGGAACTGCAACGCAGGAAAAATGCTGCGCTTTTTACCCACGCAAAACGGACCCGCTCGTGTGAATAAGGCCTTAGATGTATAGCTGGGCGCAGCTTGTGAGGTCCGTAGTTAGTCTCGGGGGGCTGTGTCTCGCCCGGCATCAGAAGACCCCGGCACTGTGAAGTCTCATGGAGGGTCTTCACCTGCTCCGGGGGGCTTCCCGCACATGTTGTCACCTGGGGGCGATCAGGCCGCTGTGATGTGGTGCGGGGGTGACACCGGGTGGTCCTGGCTGCGAGATGAAGTGTCCCCTATAACGCAGCTTCAGGACCTGATACAATCTGATTGTATGATTGGGTTGTGTTCTTCTGTGGACCGGTCTCTGCTTGGTTGCTGGTGGGGGTTGTACTGACGGCTGCGGCACAGATGGATGAAGCTCCGTCAGATGGTTTCTGTTACCGGCAGAGTTTCCTGGAATTCTGTGCGTTGTGTACAGGGCAGAGCTGGTGACGGCATCTCGGGCACATTCATTCAGATCTAGGGGGCGAGGAGGGGGTGTCAGGGGAACGTGTGACATCCATAGGGATGAAGAGACCACCACCTCTCTCCTGGTGCCCCCCTGGCTTGTGTATAGTTCTATATCAGAGCATGCAGGGTATAGATGGATTTAGTGCAGATGCAGTGTTGTTACTGATGATCATCACCGGGTTCTCTTTATATTATGCATTTACCGACCCCACTTGCCCCATAGTAGTTCCCTGTATTGGGCGGGAGCCGTCGTTCTGTTCACCTGGGCTTTCTGGTTCATGAATAGAATACTACGACGACAGTGAAGACTGACACAGGCAAAGAAGTAGGAGACAGTATAGCCTGGAGTCAGCTGAGTGTTAAACCCTATAGGCGGAGTACTGATCAAAGAACTGGAGGTGTGGTCGTTATTTTAAAGGGCCAGTAACACAAAAATTCAGAGCTTATAATAGTACAGCAGCTTTATAACATAATTAGCAGTTATATTGATGTGAACGTCTCCGCAGCAGGAATCATGGGGGGGGGGGGGGGGGTTTCTGCGCTTCATGTCGCTCATCCAATTACACTACAGCCAAAACCAGTAACGGACCCTGAACACAAGCCGTATATAAAGCAAGCAGTTCTAGGTCGGCTCTCCTGGATCCAATTCTGCTTTTGGATTTAGAAATGCAGGTAAAATCTGCACTGTGTGAACAAGGCCTAATTGTCCACATTCAAAGTCTGAAGTAGCTGACCTATACCTACTCACAGCTGAAGGCCTCGTTACAACGTATCAATGTAGGTAGCTCTACGGGTGTGTTGTGGCTGTGTTTAGTTTCCAGTGATACATAGTAACGAAGCCGTCCGCTGTGTGAGCAGACTGGGCACAATGGGGATGAGACGCTCTTGCTGCGGCTGTGTGTTCTGGGTGCAGGTGGAGTAGCCTGTAGTGACGTCTTTAATGGGTCGTCTTCTGGCAGGGCCTCGTCTGTCTCGTCACTGCTGGGATTTCTGTCCCGCTGCGTCACGTCTTCTGTTTTCCGCTTCCTCCTGTCTCTGGATCAGACTGTTCTTCCCACTCGTGGTCTTATTAATACCCACCACCCCCCATGTTACCTTCAACCCACTGGTAATGATTTCATTAATGCAGATAAAAATGACCCATAAATGTGTGGCTATAGCTCCGGGTACAAGGATGGCGTGTCAGCAGGGCGCAGGCCACGACCTCTGTATACCACAGCACAATGCAATATATATATATACACGTCCTGTCCCCGAAATTAAAGGGCCAGTAACCCTTACAGTCTCTGGAGGTTCTCGGCACTGCAGACCTGTGATCATGGGGGAGGGGAGGTTCCTGCACTGCTTGTCACTACAGTCATCCTCTCACCAGCCTGACATGGCTGATAACTGAGAGCAATAGATTGCATTTTACTTCCGGGCAAAATTCAGACAATAGTTGTGGTGTCTCTTTTTTTTAAATTGTCCATAGGCTTTCTTTGGGAAGATGATGGTGGTGGTAGTCTCCTGGCTGATGAGTCTGTACATGTTGAGACAAGATCAGCCGAGGTGGGAGTCACGTTATACAGCAACAGTCGAGACGCCGGCCGCCCCTTGTCAGCCCGCTGGTCAGTGGTGATTATGCTGCCTGGCAACCACACTGAATGGACTGCACTTGTGTTCCTGGCGACGGGACTGTCAGACATAAGCGCAGCCCCCCCCCCCTCCTGACCGGTCTGCTGCACTCCCCGTGAAAAAACGATTCTGGAGCTTCTTTACTTGCAACTTTGTGTTGTGCCGTTCCTCTGTTATTCCTCCTAGAAATGTATGAATAAGTTGAATGGGTACACCCAGTTGTCAAAGCGGTGCCCCCAACTGGTAACACCCAGTTATCAGTGCTCCTCCCTGCGTGACCGCAAAATCCCGGAGAACCTCTTTAAGGGATGAGCTTGGGATCCGGCGGCCGTGGTGATGTCACTTGTGGGGTCTGATCACATGAAGATGTCCCACCCGTCGTCTGCTCGTCTATGGCTGCACTTCGTGGCATTGTGTCGTGTATAGTTTGCTTGGGGAGGTATTAATAATGTATTCGGTGCAATGTGTTATGGGGGGGCTCGCTCGCTCAACATTTGGCCACTTCTACTAAATCCGCTCTTTTTTTTCTTGATCCATGTATTCCAGCCATGTCTTTGCATCATCAGGCAGGACTGTGTAGTACGGCGGACCATACATCACCTAGGGATGAGCGATCAGTCCACCCCATATCTCTGTAATGTCGGGGGGACATTTAATGATCGTCGCATGCTTGAGTGAAATGGATTTGCCCATTGGGGGTGCTGTGAGTTTTCTCATAGATGTGACCTGTGTGACCGATTCTCCTACATTCTGCCTGAAAGGTGACACCAGAGAACAGTGCGAGATGACACAGATGATGCCCTGTGCTTCATAGGCTGCAATAGATACTGTGGACCTGCGGCTCTGGTACTGCTTCGGTGCTGGAGCTCTGGATCTGTGGCTCTGGTACTGCTCCGATGCGGGAGCTCTGGACCTGTGGTCATGGTACTGCTCCGGTGAGGGAGCTCTGGACCTGTGGTCATGGTACTGCTCCGGTGAGGGAGCTCTGGACCTGTGGTCATGGTACTTCTGTGGTGAGGGAGCTCTGAACCTGTGGTCATGGTACTGCTGTGGTGAGGGAGCTCTGGACCTGTGGTCATGGTAATGCTGTGGTGAGGGAGCTCTGGAACTGTGGTCATTGTACTTCTGTGGTGAGGGTGCTCTGGAACTGTGGTCATTGTACTGCTCCTGTGAGGGAGCTCTGGACCTGTGGCTCTGGTACTGCTCCGGTGAGGGTGCTCTGGAACTGTGGTCATTGTACTGCTCCGGTGAGGGTGCTCTGGACCTGTGGCTCTGGTACTGCTCCGGTGAGGGTGCTCTGGAACTGTGGTCATTGTACTGCTCCGGTGAGGGAGCTCTGGACCTGTGGCTCTGGTACTGCTCCGGTGAGGGAGCTCTGTGCTGCTGGTTTGGGAGTGACCCTTTTTCTACAGGAAGGGACCACAGCCCCTGAGTTGTACATATTGTTGGGGCCCTAGGTTGGCCCTTCTATGATATAACTGGTACGTTCTCCTGAGCTTCACGTCCGCGCAGATGAAGCGCCGTCCCATGTTTGGGTTTACAGGGCTGCAGTGGGTTTGATGTCGGCCTACAGACACTTTGTTTTATTAACCTGTAGCCGGGTTTATTATCTGTATACAGGGACCGTCAGCGTAGGTGAGATCTCTGTATACAGGGACCGTCAGCGTAGGTGAGATCTCTGTATACAGGGACCGTCAGCGTAGGTGAGATCTCTGTATACAGGGACCGTCAGCGTAGGTGAGATCTCTGTATACAGGGACCGTCAGCGTAGGTGAGATCTCTGTATACAGGGACCGTCAGCGTAGGTGAGATCTCTGTATACAGGGACCGTCAGCGTAGGTGAGATCTCTGTATACAGGGACCGTCAGCGTAGGTGAGATCTCTGTATACAGGGACCGTCAGCGTAGGTGAGATCTCTGTATACAGGGACCGTCAGCGTAGGTGAGATCTCTGTATACAGGGACCGTCAGCGTAGGTGAGATCTCTGTATACAGGGACCGTCAGCGTAGGTGAGATCTCTGTATACAGGGACCGTCCGCGTAGGTGAGATCTCTGTATACAGGGACCGTCAGCGTAGGTGAGATCTCTGTATACAGGGACCGTCAGCGTAGGTGAGAGCTCTGTATACAGGGACCGTCAGCGTAGGTGAGATCTCTGTATACAGGGACCGTCAGCGTAGGTGAGATCTCTGTATACAGGGACCGTCAGCGTAGGTGAGATCTCTGTATACAGGGACCGTCAGCGTAGGTGAGATCTCTGTATACAGGGACCGTCAGCGTAGGTGAGATCTCTGCATGGCCGCCCGGCCGCCTCGCGTTGATGCTTTCTCGGGATTCGTGGACTGTGCAGCTGCTGAGGATCCGGAATGATGTGGACCGGGGGAGGGGAATGTACTGCATGGAAATCTTCTTACACCCGCTGTGTCCTCCACCAGCTCTGGGGTCCTGTGGCCTCATCTGCATGAAGTTTATGCTCTTCCCAGGTTTCCTCCTGCATTCCCATACTAATGGATGAATAGGCCTATGAAAGGGAGATTAGATTGCAAGCTCCTGGGGTCAGAGATGTGTCGATCTCTGGCCGGCTCAGCAGAGGTCCCCTAATATGTAATTTGGACAGGGGTTATTTTGATGAAAAAACCTTGTTCATTATTATCTAATACGAATAAGATCTCTGCTTGCAGTCAGTAAATTTGAACATGTCTTGTTTACAAACTGAAGCTGAAACGGTTTAGGATTTGATACAATTCTGTGTGATCTAGACACATCCGCAGCACACATCTCCTGTCCGAATAGTTTGTTACAATGTATCAGTGCAGGTATTGCATATCAGTCTGGAGTTCAGAGGATTGTCTAGACTGGATACAATTGTAACAAATCTTCAGCTGTGAGAAGTATTAGGTCTGTACCGGATTTCAGTCTCTGGATGTAAAAAAGAATGTTCTTGTTCACTGACAACAAGCCGAGATCTGTAGGTTAGCGCTGCCGGTCATCTGGTGGTCTCTACGGACATCTCCGGTCCTGTGTTCTCAGGAGGATCATCATGAGCCGTGTTCTGGATGCGTCATTACTTACGTCGTCATTGGCCGCGGCGTCTGGTGATCTGGCATTTGATTGGCTGGTATGTGGCAGGAAATATTTTGCTGCTCCCTGCTCTGTAAGGCTTCGTTCACATCAGCGCTGGATTTCTGTTCACCGTCGACTGCGCTATTGATTCCGTCGTTAAACCGGAAACCTGCCGGAATGGTGACGAACGGAAACCATTAGCAATGATTCCGTCACCACTGATATCAATGGTGACGGAAACGGAAGCTGTGGTTTCACTTTCCGTTGCGGGGTTCACCCGACGGAACGTTAACGCTGATGTGAACAGGCCCTTAGGCCCTGTTCACACTGAGATGTTTGGCGCTGATTTTTTGATGCGGTTTTGGGAGAAAGCCGCTCGTGGGTTTTTCCTTTGCCTGTGAGCCGTCTGAAGCCACCTCAAAAAAACACCTTATTTTCTGCCTGCAAAAATAACTGACCCTAGAGGTGTGATGATGGCCGCCGGTGTGACTGACCTTCATCGCCGCTGCACCGTCCGCTCAGTCAGTGCCGTCCTGCGACTTCTTCCACCGCCCGCCACGCGCTGCAGCCTCCGGTTTTGTTCCCGCATTATAGAGTGCTGTTTGCTGATCTTTGTGCCCCCCCATTATTAACCCTTTCCTATCCACCGTCTCCTGTTACATAAAGCAGTGAATGTCATTCGCGGTCGGCGCGGTGCCGTGGTATTTTCCCGCTGTGACGGGCAGGCGAGCAGCAGATATGCAGCTAATTAGACGGGTAGTCATTAGTCGTGCCCGGGAGGATTATGACATCAGGAGCCAGCGCTGCCCTGGCACGCACTATCCTGCATCAACTGGGCTGGAGGACAACCAATAAGGCCGCCGTTACAGGGGTGCTCACCCAGCTTTCCCAGACCCCTGAAAAGTAAACCATACAGCCATATTGGTTGTTACTCAGCTTTCCCAGAACCAGATTTACTGCAGCCCGAGCAGCATGCAGAGGTGATGGGAGCCGACGATCGCCCGCACTCTGTCCAGTGATCAGGGGGTCGGACCGCCGCGCCCGCCGCTCTGCCACTGGAATGATCCCACCCTGTCCGTTACTTCTGCGTCCGGATCCGCTGTGCACGTAACGGGGGTCTTCAGGCTGTTGTGAGGGTTGGGACGTTCTGCAGGATTTCTTTATAAAGATTTATTGTTTCACTTTGTAAATGTTTTATTTTTATTCTCTTGTACTGATCCTGCATTACGTTATACTCCTGTCACATCCAAAGCTGCATTTCACATTCTGCTGCTACATTGTCTTATGTTCCAGTCACATCAAGAACTGCATTTCAGACTCTGCTGGTACAAAGGCTTATGCTCCAGTCACACCCAGAGCTGCAGGTGTAATTCTGCTGGCTTTCCCTTCGCTCCCAGGCTGTAGGACCTTGTGAAGACTTCCGGATGTGCTGCATTTTTGGAGATGTAGAGTTTACATCCGGCAGAGAAGTAGTTAGATGTTGAAATAATATAATGTATATCCCAGAATGCAATGCTGTATGTCAGAGGGGTCAACTCCCCTGTATAGCAGCCCATGAAATGGAACCCGCCTGTCAGGTGGAGGGCATTGCTCCTCTTTGGGGGTGATGTGACAAATGCAGAATTGAACTTCTTCCCCCGGTGGCGTAGGTTTTTTTTGTACAGCAAAGTGCTGTGTTCCATGTGGCAGCCTGTAGCCTTTTGAATACAGCTCTGGATGTGAGTGGAGTAAAAAAAATAAATCATGTAATAGCAGAATTGTTACTGGAGTATACAATGTTCTGTATTTCAAGCTCAAGGCCTCATTCACATCACGTTTAGCGAATATGCCGGGAAAAGCTCCAGTCATTTGCGTGACGGACGCCTGACAGCAGCGCCGGTCACCTATAGGCTATTATGGGATATGTTAAGTTCAGCAGGAAGCCTTCTGACCCTATTCATGACTTCTGTGTTTAGCGGCTGCCTGTGATGTGGGGCGGAGGGGCGGACAGCGGCATTGGTCACCCATAGGCTCCCGTATTAAAAAGAACAACAAACTGATGTGAACCTTGTGTAGATTTCTGTGGTCCGGTGATGATTGCAGGTGTTTCGGACAGACCCGTCACCCTATTATAGAATAGTTACAGCTGTGGCGGGTCAGACGGTCGCCCTATTATAGAATAGTTACAGCTGTGGCGGGTCAGACGGTCGCCCTATTATAGAATAGTTACAGCTGTGGCGGGTCAGACGGTCGCCCTATTATAGAATAGTTACAGCTGTGGCGGGTCAGACGGTCGCCCCGTCGCCCTATTATAGAATAGTTACAGCTGTGGCGGGTCAGACGGTCGCCCTATTATAGAATAGTTACAGCTGTGGCGGGTCAGACGGTCGCCCCGTCACCCTATTATAGAATAGTTACAGCTGTGGCGGGTCAGACGGTCGCCCTATAATAGAATAGTTACAGCTGTGGCGGGTCAGACGGTCGCCCCGTCACCCTATTATAGAATAGTTACAGCTGTGGCGGGTCAGACGGTCGCCCTATAATAGAATAGTTACAGCTGTGGCGGGTCAGACGGTCGCCCCGTCGCCCTATAATAGAATAGTTACAGCTGTGGCGGGTTCTGCCCCCTCAGTCAGGGTTGGACTGGTGCGGTCTGTATTGCTGATATTCTTCGTTTCCGGCACATTTCTCATCCTTTTTTTTTCTTTTTTTGTTTTACCAGGAGACAAAGATGGCAGCAAAGTTACCACTGTGGTGGCCACGCCAGGTCAGGGTCCGGACCGGCAGCAGGAGGTCAGCTACACGGACACCAAGGTCATCGGCAATGGCTCCTTCGGAGTGGTTTATCAGGCCAAACTGTGCGACTCGGGGGAGCTGGTGGCCATTAAAAAGGTTCTACAGGACAAGAGGTTCAAGGTGAGCAAATCAGGCCGAGCGGCCGACCCACCAGTCAGGTCATTACTACTACCCAGCAGTCATGTCCGTTATTACTACCCAGCAGTCATGTCCATTATTACTACCCAGCAGTCATGTTATTACTACCCAGCAGTCATGTTACTACTACCCAGCAGTCATGTCCGTTATTACTACCCAGCAGTCATGTTATTACTACCCACCAGTCATGTCATTACTACTACCCACCAGTCATGTCATTACTACTACCCACCAGTCATGTCATTACTACTACCCACCAGTCATGTCATTACTACTACCCACCAGTCATGTCATTACTACTACCCACCAGTCATGTCATTACTACTACCCACCAGTCATGTCCGTTATTACTACCCACCAGTCATGTCATTACTACTACCCACCAGTCATGTCATTACTACTACCCACCAGTCATGTCCGTTATTACTACCCACCAGTCATGTCATTACTACCCACCAGTCATGTCATTACTACCCACCAGTCATGTCATTACTACCCACCAGTCAGGTCATTACTACTACCCACCAGTCATGTCATTACTACCCACCAGTCATGTCATTACTACCCACCAGTCATGTCATTACTACCCACCAGTCATGTCATTACTACCCACCAGTCAGGTCATTACTACTACCCACCAGTCAGGTCATTACTACTACCCACCAGTCATGTCATTACTACCCACCAGTCATGTCATTACTACCCACCAGTCAGGTCATTACTACTACCCACCAGTCATGTCATTACTACCCACCAGTCATGTCATTACTACCCACCAGTCATGTCATTACTACCCACCAGTCATGTCCGTTATTACTACCCAGCAGTCATGTCTGTTATTACTACCCACCAGTCATGTCTGTTATTACTATCCACCAGTCATGTCATTACTACTACCCGCCAGTCATGTCATTACTACCCACCAGTCATGTCATTACTACCCACCAGTCATGTCATTACTACCCACCAGTCAGGTCATTACTACTACCCACCAGTCATGTCATTACTACCCACCAGTCATGTCATTACTACCCACCAGTCATGTCATTACTACCCACCAGTCAGGTCATTACTACCCACCAGTCAGGTCATTACTACTACCCACCAGTCATGTCATTACTACCCACCAGTCAGGTCATTACTACTACCCACCAGTCATGTCATTACTACCCACCAGTCAGGTCATTACTACTACCCACCAGTCATGTCATTACTACCCACCAGTCATGTCATTACTACCCACCAGTCATGTCCGTTATTACTACCCAGCAGTCATGTCTGTTATTACTACCCACCAGTCATGTCTGTTATTACTATCCACCACTCATGTCATTACTACTACCCGCCAGTCATGTCATTACTACCCACCAGTCATGTCCGTTATTACTACCCAGCAGTCATGTCTGTTATTACTACCCACCAGTCATGTCTGTTATTACTATCCACCACTCATGTCATTACTACTACCCACCAGTCATGTCATTACTACCCACCAGTCATGTCATTACTACCCACCAGTCATGTCATTACTACCCACCAGTCATGTCCGTTATTACTACCCGCCAGTCATGTCATTATTACTACCCAGCAGTCATGTCTATAAGGGCCTGTTCACATCACCTTTCATTTCCGTTCCGGGGTTCCGTCGGAGGGTTCCGTTGGGTGAACCCCGCAACGGAAAGTGGAACTGACCGCACAGCTTCCGTTTCAGTCACCATTGATATCAATGGTGACGGAAACATCGCTAATGCTTTCCGTTCGTCACCATTCCGGCTGGTTTCTGGTTTTCCGACGGAATCCATAGCGTAGTCGACTGAAAGGTGATGTGAACAGGCCCTTATTACCACTACCCACCAGTCACGTCATTGCTACTACCCACCAGTCACGTCAGGTCATTACTAAGGGGATTGTCGTCGGATCTGGGGACGCTACAAAATGTTATTGGACGATGAGCTCCTCTCAGGGGAAGATGAGGTGCAATGTTCTCTATGAAATGTAGGTTTGGGATTATAACCTGGCCGCTTCATTGGTTTCTGTTTGCACCTGGACGTGTACTTGCCCACCACAAAATCACTACATTAATTGCCTGAAATACTCTGTGCTGATGTCGACCCGGCTCTTTCTATTACGTCTGTGACCTCCCACTTGTCTCTATTCTCTTTCTTACTGGTCTCACTATTATTGCATGACTGAACAGATCAGCACACTACCCTCCTGAAATACTCTGTGCTGCTGCCAATCCACTAGAACTCTGTGAACTCCCACAACATCCGCACATTACTCTACTGAAATACTCTGTGTTGCTGGGGACCTTGCTTCATCCACTCTGTAACTCTTAGATCTCCCACAAGATCCGCACACACTGTCACGGACACACATTTCCAGCACTTTAAGAAACGCTATGGGGTTGTAGAGAGCAGACAAGGGCCAAACTTCATACATTCTAAGCTTAAATGTAAAAAGCAAACTAAAAAAGGGAGGGAGAAGTAACAGAAGAGCTGACACTTCCAATCTGTCGTCTCTTCTGCTTCCCTGGGGGGCAGGAAAGAAGAGAAGACGTGGACCGGACTCCCACAATGTGTCTTATTGTCCACGTCATTATTCTCGTACTCCTTGGGTCGGGTTTCCAGAGTTGCCGCCAGTCATCAGGTACATGACGGGTGTGACAGGACAGCGAGGTGATGGGAGAAGGATCATGAAATAGTCAATTGCCCTCCTCTTCTTCACCTCGCTGTCATTCCTTAGTCCGATGATTGTACAATCCGGGCCGAGGTGATACAAATAACACCATGCCCCATGATCCAGAACTATAATAAACCTTCCCGGCCACTAGAGTTTATTGACCTGACTCCAGAAATCAACCCTGTTGTGGCCAGTTACGTACAGACACGTTACCTTCTTCATTACACACTTCTCTCCTGAAATACTCTGTACTGCAGGCCTGTGTTTGCCTTCTGCTCCCCATCTTTATACTACACAATGTTGTCTGCAGTTTCTGTTGGGGTGCCCCCTGTGGGGTGAAGGGCGGGGGTGGGGGTACTTTTCTGTCGGTTGGCTGGTGCACTGTGTAAGTCCCCCGGAGACGTGCGCTCCTTGCTGCGCGCTGGCGTGGACTGGCGTGGGCGGCTGCGTCGCTGCTATTAATATGCATGTTGTGCAATAGACGCTGTTTGCTTTGTGAGGAGCTTGAATTGGGTCCAGACACTTTCCCCTCCTCCGCAGCTTTGTCTTTCCTTGCAGCCGCGTGGGTTCTGTGCCACAAGCTGTGCCCGGCTGTGCCAAGACCCGGGTGACGTGCAGCAGAGGGAAGGACCTGATACCTGATTCTGTTGACTTCAATCTTATGATCGTTCCCTCTGTGACCTGCTCAGGGCTTTGAGCTTTTTTTGTGTGGAGCACTTTAGTTTGCCCCCATGTATACATATATACGCGGTGACAGCCCCACCAGTGTCTCCCTCAGAGGAAACCTGGGATAAATAAGGTTGGGTTTTTACCCATCTGTCCTTTTGTTTCCCTAAAGAAATGCGGCATCAGAAGAAAAAAAGGCCCTAGATAGCGTGAGGCCCGAGCAGCAAATAATGTGTACCGGTTATATCTGTTATACCGCCGGTTATATCTGTTATACCGCCGGTTATATCTGTTATACCACCGGTTATGTCTGTTATACCGCCGGTTATATGTGTTTACTCGCCGGTTATATCTGTTATACCGCCGGTTATGTCTGTTATACCGCCGGTTATATCTGTTATACCGCCGGTTATGTCTGTTATACCGCCGGTTATATGTGTTTACTCGCCGGTTATATCTGTTATACCGCCGGTTATGTCTGTTATACCGCCGGTTGTGTCTGTTATACCGCCGGTTGTGTCTGTTATACCGCCGGTTATATGTGTTTACTCGCCGGTTATATCTGTTATACCGCCGGTTATGTCTGTTATACCGCCGGTTATGTCTGTTATACCGCCGATTGTGTCTGTTATACCGCCGGTTATATGTGTTTACTCGCCGGTTATATCTGTTATACCGCCGGTTATATCTGTTATACCGCCGGTTATGTCTGTTATACCGCCGGTTATATGTGTTTACTCGCCGGTTATATCTGTTATACCGCCGGTTATGTCTGTTATACCGCCGGTTGTGTCTGTTATACCGCCGGTTGTGTCTGTTATGCCGCCGGTTATATCTGTTATACCGCCGGTTATGTCTGTTATACCGCCGGTTATATCTGTTATACCGCCGGTTATGTCTGTTATACCGCCGGTTATATGTGTTTACTCGCCGGTTATATCTGTTATACCGCCGGTTATGTCTGTTATACCGCCGGTTGTGTCTGTTATACCGCCGGTTGTGTCTGTTATGCCGCCGGTTATATCTGTTATACCGCCGGTTATGTATGTTATACCGCCGGTTGTGTCTGTTATACCGCCGGTTGTGTCTGTTATGCCGCCGGTTATGTCTGTTATGCCGCCGGTTATGTCTGTTATACCGCCGGTTATGTCTGTTATACCGCCGGTTATGTCTGTTATACCGCCGGTTATGTCTGTTATACCGCCGGTTATGTCTGTTATACCGCCGGTTATGTCTGTTATACCGCCGGTTATATCCGTTCTTGGAGAAACTCTGAGTACACCAGCCCCCCCTCCCTCCTTCAGTGTAGTTATGCAGCAGTTAAAATCTTTGTAGTTATTGGGGCGGAGGGTGCAGGGATCAGGGTCATTGTAGTTATTGGGGGGGGGGGGGGTGCGGGTTTAGGATCTTTGTAGTTATTGGGGGGGAAAGGGCAGGTTTAGGATGATTGCAGTTATTTCAGGGTAGGGGGCAGGATTAGGATGATTGCAGTTATTGGAGGGGAGGGGGCAGGTTTAGGATGATTGCAGTTATTGGAGGGGAGGGGGCAGGATTAGGATGATTGCAGTTATTGGGTGGGAGGGGGCAGGTTTAGGATGATTGCAGTTATTGGAGGGGAGGGGGCAGGATTAGGATGATTGCAGTTATTGGGTGAGAGGGGGCAGGTTTAGGATGATTGCAGTTATTGGGGGGGGGAGGGGGCAGGTTTAGGATGATTGCAGTTATTGGAGGGGAGGGGGCAGGTTTAGGATGATTGCAGTTATTGGAGGGGAGGGGGCAGGATTAGGATGATTGCAGTTTTTGTAGGGGAGGGGGCAGGATTAGGATGATGGCAGTTATTGGGGGGGAAAGGGCAGGTTTAGGATGATTGTAGTTATTGGAGGGGAGGGGGCAGGTTTAGGATGATTGCAGTTATTGGGGGAGAGGGGGCAGGATTAGGATGATTGCAGTTATTGGGGGGGAGGGGGCAGGATTAGGATGATTGCAGTTATTGGGGGGGAGGGGGCAGGATTAGGATGATTGCAGTTATTGGGGGGAGGGGGCAGGTTTAGGATGATTGCAGTTATTGGGGGGGAGGGGGCAGGTTTAGGATGATTGCAGTTATTGGAGGGGAGGTGGCGGGATTAGGATGATTGCAGTTATTGGAGGGGAGGGGGCAGGTTTAGGATCTTTGTAGTTATTGGTGGGGGGATGCAGGTTTAGGATGATTGCAGTTATTGGGGGGGAGGGGGCAGGTTTAGGAGGATTGCAGTTATTGGGGGGGAGGGGGCAGGTTTAGGATCTTTGTAGTTATTGGGGGGGGATGCAGGTTTAGGATGATTGCAGTTATTGGAGGGGAGGGGGCAGGTTTAGGATGATTGCAGTTATTGGAGGGGAAAGGGCAGGATTAGGATGATTGCAGTTATTGGAGGGGAGGTGGCAGGATTAGGATGATTGCAGTTATTGGAGGGGAGGGGGCAGGTTTAGGATGATTGCAGTTATTGGGGGGGAGGGGGCAGGTTTAGGATGATTGCAGTTATTGGAGGGGAAAGGGCAGGATTAGGATGATTGCAGTTATTGGAGGGGAGGGGGCAGGATTAGGATGATTGCAGTTATTGGGGGGGAAAGGGCAGGATTAGGATGATTGCAGTTATTGGAGGGGAGGGGGCAGGATTAGGATGATTGCAGTTATTGGAGGGGAGGGGGCAGGATTAGGAGGATTGCAGTTATTTGAGGGGAGGGGGCAGGTTTAGGATGATTGTATTTATTGGGGGGGAGGGGGCAGGTTTAGGATGATTGTAGTTATTGGGGGGGAGGGGGCAGGATTAGGATGATTGCAGTTATTGGAGGGGAGGGGGCAGGTTTAGGATGATTGCAGTTATTGGGGGGAGGGGGCAGGTTTAGGATGATTGCAGTTATTGGAGGGGAGGTGGCAGGATTAGGATGATTGCAGTTATTGGAGGGGAGGGGGCAGGTTTAGGATGATTGCAGTTATTGGAGGGGAGGGGGCAGGATTAGGAGGATTGCAGTTATTGGAGGGGAGGGGGCAGGATTAGGATGATTGCAGTTATTGGAGGGGAGGTGGCAGGATTAGGATGATTGCAGTTATTGGAGGGGAGGGGGCAGGTTTAGGATGATTGCAGTTATTGGAGGGGAGGGGGCAGGATTAGGATGATTGCAGTTATTGGGGGGGGGGAAGGGCAGGATTAGGATGATTGCAGTTATTGGAGGGGAGGGGGCAGGATTAGGATGATTGCAGTTATTGGAGGGGAGGGGGCAGGATTAGGAGGATTGCAGTTATTGGAGGGGAGGGGGCAGGTTTAGGATGATTGCAGTTAATGGGGGGGAAAGGGCAGGTTTATCATGATTGTAGTTATTGGAGGGGAGGGTGCAGGATTCGGATGATTGCAGTTATTGGAGGGGAGGGGGCAGGTTTAGGATGATTGCAGTTATTGGGGGGGGAGGGGGCAGGTTTAGGATGATTGCAGTTGTTGGGGGGGAGGGGGCAGGTTTAGGATGATTGCAGTTATTGGGGGGGGGCAGGTTTAGGATGATTGCAGTTATTGGAGGGGAGGGGGCAGGTTTAGGATTGCAGTTATTGGGGGGGAGGGGGCAGGATTAGGATGATTGCAGTTATTGGAGGGGAGGGGGCAGGTTTAGGATGATTGTAGTTATTGGGGGGTGCAGGTTTAGGATGATTGTAGTTATTGGGGGGGAGGGGGCAGGTTTAGGATGATTGCAGTTATTGGAGGGGAGGGGGCAGGTTTAGGATGATTGCAGTTATTGGGGGGGAGGGTGCGGGTTTAGGATGTTTGCAGTTATTGGAGGGGAGGGGGCAGGATTAGGATGATTGCAGTTATTGGAGGGGAGGGTGCAGGTTTAGGATGATTGCAGTTATTGGGGGGAGGGGGCAGGTTTAGGATGATTGCAGTTATTGGAGGGGAGGGGGCAGGTTTAGGATGATTGCAGTTATTGGGGGGAGGGGGCAGGTTTAGGATGATTGCAGTTATTGGAGGGGAGGGGGCAGTATTAGGATGATTGTAGTTATTGGGGGGGAGGGGGCAGGTTTAGGTTGATTGCAGTTGGGGGGGTGGGGGCAGGATTAGGATGATTGCAGTTATTGGAGGGGAGGGGGCAGGTTTAGGATGATTGTAGTTATTGGGGGGGAGGGGGCAGGATTAGGATGATTGCAGTTATTGGAGGGGAGGGGGCAGGTTTAGGATGATTGTAGTTATTGGGGGGGAGGGGGCAGGATTAGGATGATTGTAGTTATTGGGGGGGAGGTTGCAGGATTAGGATGATTGTAGTTATTGGGGGGAGAGGGCAGGTTTAAGATGATTGTAGTTATTTCGGGTGGAGGGTGCAGGATTAGGATGATTGCAGTTATTGGAGGGGAGGGGGCAGGTTTAGGATGATTGTAGTTATTGGGGGGGAGGGGGCAGGTTTAGGATGATTGCAGTTATTGGAGGGGAGGTGGCAGGATTAGGATGATTGCAGTTATTGGAGGGGAGGGGGCAGGTTTAGGATGATTGTAGTTATTGGGGGGGAGGGGGCAGGATTAGGATGATTGCAGTTATTGGAGGGGAGGGGGCAGGTTTAGGATGATTGTAGTTATTGGAGGGGAGGGGGCAGGATTAGGAGGATTGCAGTTATTGGGGGGGAGGGGGCAGGATTAGGATGATTGCAGTTATTGGAGGGGAGGGGGCAGGTTTAGGATGATTGCAGTTATTGGAGGGAAGGGGGCAGGTTTAAGAGGATTGTAGTTATTGGGGGGGAGAGGGCAGGTTTAGGATGATTGTAGTTATTGGGGGGGGAGGGTGCGGGTTTAGGATGATTGCAGTTATTGGAGGGGAGGGTGCGGGTTTAGGATGATTGTAGTTATTGGAGGGGAGGGGGCAGGATTAGGATGATTGTAGTTATTGGAGGGGAGGGGGCAGGTTTAGGATGATTGCAGTTATTGGAGGGGGCAGGTTTAGGATGATTGTAGTTATTGGGGGGGGGGAGGGCAGATTTAGGATGATTGTAGTTATTGGGGGGGAGGGGGCAGGATTAGGATGATTGCAGTTATTGGGGGGGAGGGGGCAGGATTAGGATGATTGTAGTTATTGGGGGGGAGGGGGCAGGATTAGGATGATTGCAGTTATTGGGGGGGAGGGTGCGGGTTTAGGATGATTGTAGTTATTGGAATGAAGGGTGCAGGTTTAGGATGATTGTAGTTATTGGGGGGGAGGTTGCAGGATTAGGATGATTGTAGTTATTGGAGGGGAGGGGGCAGGTTTAGGATGATTGCAGTTATTGGGGGGGGGGCAGGTTTAGGATGATTGCAGTTATTGGGGGGGAGGGGGCAGGTTTAGGATGATTGCAGTTATTGGGGGGGGGGAAGGGCAGGTTTAGGATTGCAGTTATTGGGGGAGAGGGGGCAGGATTAGGATGATTGCAGTTATTGGGGGGGAGGGGGCAGGTTTAGGATGATTGCAGTTATTGGGGGGGGGGGGCAGGTTTAGGATCTTTGTAGTTATTGGGGGGGGGATGCAGGTTTAGGATGATTGCAGTTATTGGGGGGGAGGGGGCAGGTTTAGGATGATTGCAGTTATTGGGGGGGAGGGGGCAGCTTTAGGATGATTGCAGTTATTGGAGGGGAAAGGGCAGGATTAGGATGATTGCAGTTATTGGAGGGGAGGGGGCAGGATTAGGATGATTGCAGTTATTGGGGGGGAAAGGGCAGGATTAGGATGATTGCAGTTATTGGAGGGGAGGGGGCAGGATTAGGAGGATTGCAGTTATTGGAGGGGAGGGGGCAGGATTAGGAGGATTGCAGTTATTGGAGGGGAGGGGGCAGGTTTAGGATGATTGTATTTATTGGGGGGGAGGGGGCAGGTTTAGGATGATTGTAGTTATTGGGGGGGAGGGGGCAGGATTAGGATGATTGCAGTTATTGGAGGGGAGGGGGCAGGTTTAGGATGATTGTAGTTATTGGGGGAGGGGGCAGGTTTAGGATGATTGCAGTTATTGGGGGGGAGGGGGCAGGTTTAGGATGATTGCAGTTATTGGAGGGGAGGTGGCACGATTAGGATGATTGCAGTTATTGGAGGGGAGGGGGCAGGTTTAGGATGATTGCAGTTATTGGAGGGGAGGGGGCAGGATTAGGAGGATTGCAGTTATTGGAGGGGAGGGGGCAGGATTAGGATGATTGCAGTTATTGGAGGGGAGGTGGCAGGATTAGGATGATTGCAGTTATTGGACGGGAGGGGGCAGGTTTAGGATGATTGCAGTTATTGGAGGGGAGGGTGCAGGATTAGGATGATTGCAGTTATTGGGGGGGGGGGGGAAAGGGCAGGATTAGGATGATTGCAGTTATTGGAGGATAGGGGGCAGGATTAGGATGATTGCAGTTATTGGAGGGGAGGGGGCAGGATTAGGAGGATTGCAGTTATTGGAGAGGAGGGGGCAGGTTTAGGATGATTGCAGTTAATGGGGGGGAAAGGGCAGGTTTATCATGATTGTAGTTATTGGAGGGGAGGGTGCAGGATTCGGATGATTGCAGTTATTGGAGGGGAGGGGGCAGGTTTAGGATGATTGCAGTTATTGGGGGGGGAGGGGGCAGGTTTAGGATGATTGCAGTTATTGGGGGGGGAGGGGGCAGGTTTAGGATGATTGCAGTTATTGGGGGGGGAAAGGGCAGGTTTAGGATTGCAGTTATTGGGGGGGAGGGGGCAGGATTAGGATGATTGCAGTTATTGGAGGGGAGGGGGCAGGTTTAGGATGATTGCAGTTATTGGAGGGGAGGGTGCAGGATTAGTATGATTGCAGTTATTGGGGGAAAGGGGCAGGATTAGGATGATTGCAGTTATTGGAGGGGAGGGGGCAGGTTTAGGATGATTGTAGTTATTGGGGGGTGCAGGTTTAGGATGATTGTAGTTATTGGGGGGGGGGAGAGGGCAGGTTTAGGATGATTGTAGTTATTGGGGGGGGGGAGGGGGCAGGTTTAGGATGATTGCAGTTATTGGAGGGGAGGGGGCAGGATTAGGATGATTGCAGTTATTGGAGGGGAGGGGGCAGGATTAGGAGGATTGCAGTTATTTGAGGGGAGGGGGCAGGTTTAGGATGATTGTATTTATTGGGGGGGAGGGGGCAGGTTTAGGATGATTGTAGTTATTGGGGGGGAGGGGGCAGGATTAGGATGATTGCAGTTATTGGAGGGGAGGGGGCAGGTTTAGGATGATTGCAGTTATTGGGGGGGAGGGGGCAGGTTTAGGATGATTGCAGTTATTGGAGGGGAGGTGGCAGGATTAGGATGATTGCAGTTATTGGAGGGGAGGGGGCAGGTTTAGGATGATTGCAGTTATTGGAGGGGAAGGGGCAGGATTAGGAGGATTGCAGTTATTGGAGGGGAGGGGGCAGGATTAGGATGATTGCAGTTATTGGAGGGGAGGTGGCAGGATTAGGATGATTGCAGTTATTGGAGGGGAGGGGGCAGGTTTAGGATGATTGCAGTTATTGGAGGGGAGTGGGCAGGATTAGGATGATTGCAGTTATTGGGGGGGGGGAAGGGCAGGATTAGGATGATTGCAGTTATTGGAGGGGAGGGGGCAGGATTAGGATGATTGCAGTTATTGGAGGGGAGGGGGCAGGATTAGGAGGATTGCAGTTATTGGAGGGGAGGGGGCAGGTTTAGGATGATTGCAGTTAATGGGGGGGAAAGGGCAGGTTTATCATGATTGTAGTTATTGGAGGGGAGGGTGCAGGTTTAGGATGATTGCAGTTATTGGAGGGGAGGGGGCAGGATTAGGATGATTGCAGTTATTGGGGGGGGGGAGGGGGCAGGATTAGGATGATTGCAGTTATTGGGGGAAGGGGCAAGTTTAGGATGATTGTAGTTATTGGGGGGGCAGGTTTAGGATGATTGCAGTTATTGGGGGGAGGGGGCAGGTTTAGGATGATTTCAGTTATTGGAGGGGAGGGGGCAGGGATCGGGGTCATTGCAGTTGTTGGGGGGGGAGGGGCAGGTTTAGGATCACTGATCCCTACACTTCTGATGACATTGTTGTATTGTGGGACCGCTGGTTCCCGCTCACGCTTGATTTTCGCGGTCCGGCCACGTTCGTCGCTGCAGCCTCCGGCCATTGTGTACGGGCTCTGCAGCAGGGGGTGAGGGGCAGCGCCAGACCTCGCAGCGAGGGATGGAGCAGGGGCGAGGGATGGAGCAGGGGCCGCAGCTGGGACCGGACACATTGTAGCGAGGGAACAGCTGTCAGGACAGACAAAGCCTCCCCAGCCAGACCCTTCCCCCACTCCTTACATCTCACAGATCTGGAGCTGGGACAAAGGAATTCACGCAGGTCACATGTCAGAGAGCGCCTTAACCCTTCCCTGTCTGGGCACCGTCCAGTCTTCCTCTGTCTGGCGGCCTCCTGGGATGTGTGCACTGGGGGGGACAGACGCTGGACGGGCGATCACAGATCTGCGGTCTCATGTATCCTGGTGGCATTTCACACAGAGCTGTGCTGCGGAGGGGGCACCGATCCCTGGAAACCGCTCCTCAGCGCAGAATTCAAGGAACCGGCGCCTTATTGCCATTTGTTTTGTAGATTTGGTTTCTGCTGATCAGAGATGGACGTTACGTTGAAGCAGGATTAACGGGCCGCGCATTATAAGAGGAGCGGCTGATATCAGTCACATATATAGATGTAAGGACTGGAGGATATAATAGCACAGCAGTGATATAAGAGGAGCGGCTGATATCACATATATAGATGTAAGGACTGGAGGATATAATAGTACAGCAGTGATATAAGAGGAGCGGCTGATATCAGTCACATATATAGATGTAAGGACTGGAGGATATAATAGTACAGCAGTGATATAAGAGGAGCGACTGATATCAGTCACATATATAGATGTAAGGACTGGAGGATATAATAGTACAGCAGTGATATAAGAGGAGCGGCTGATATCAGTCACATATATAGATGTAAGGACTGGAGGATATAATACTACAGCAGTGATATAAGAGGAGCGGCTGATATCAGTCATATATATAGATGTAAGGACTGGAGGATATAATAGTACAGCAGTGATATAAGAGGAGCGGCTGATATCAGTCACATATATAGATGTAAGGACTGGAGGATATAATAGTACAGCAGTGATATAAGAGGAGCGGCTGATATCAGTCACATATATAGATGTAAGGACTGGAGGATATAATAATACAGCAGTGATATAAGAGGAGCGGCTGATATCAGTCACATATATAGATGTAAGGACTGCAGGATATAATAGTACAGCAGTGATATAAGAGGAGCGGCTGATATCAGTCACATATATAGATGTAAGGACTGGAGGATATAATAGCACAGCAGTGATATAAGAGGAGCGGCTGATATCAGTCATATATATAGATGTAAGGACTGGAGGATATAATAGTACAGCAGTAATATAAGAGGAGCGGCTGATATCAGTCACACATATAGATGTAAGGACTGGAGGATATAATAGTACAGCAGTGATATAAGAGGAGTGGCTGATATCAGTCACATATATATAGATGTAAGGACTGGAGGATATAATAGTACAGCAGTGATATAAGAGGAGCGGCTGATATCAGTCACATATATAGATGTAAGGACTGGAGGATATAATAGTACAGCAGTGATATAAGAGGAGCGGCTGATATCAGTCACATATATAGATGTAAGGACTGGAGGGTATAATAGTACAGCAGTAATATAAGAGGAGCGGCTGATATCAGGCACATATATAGATGTAAGGACTGGAGGATATAATAGTACAGCAGTGATATAAGAGGAGCGGCTGATATCAGTCACATATATAGATGTAAGGACTGGAGGATATAATAGTACAGCAGTGATATAAGAGGAGCGGCTGATATCAGTCACATATATAGATGTAAGGACTGGAGGGTATAATAGTACAGCAGTAATATAAGAGGAGCGGCTGATATCAGGCACATATATAGATGTAAGGACTGGAGGATATAATAGTACAGCAGTGATATAAGAGGAGCGGCTGATATCAGTCACATATATAGATGTAAGGACTGGAGGATATAATAGTACAGCAGTGATATAAGAGGAGCGGCTGATATCAGTCATATATATAGATGTAAGGACTGGAGGGTATAATAGTACAGCAGTGATATAAGAGGAGCGGCTGATATTAGTCACATATATAGATGTAAGTACTGGGGGATATAATAGTACAGCGGTGATATAAGAGGAGCGGCTGATATCAGTCACATATAGATGTAAGGACGGAGGATATAATAGTACAGCAGTGTTATAGGAGCGGCTGATATCAGTCACATATATAGATCCTGCGGTCTTAGGTCCTGTGTACAGTTACGGTGATTGTGTATAGAGTGATGGACACACAAGCTTTCTTGGTGCAGGGTCCTGGTCTCTTATCATTGCGGTGGGCCTTGGTTCGGGTTGCTGTCATTGCGGTGGGCCTCGGTTCGGGTTGCTGTCATTGCGGTGGGCCTCGGTTCGGGTTGCTGTCATTGCGGTGGTCCTCGGTACGGGTTGCTGTCATTGCGGTGGGCCTCGGTTCGGGTTGCTGTCATTGCGGTGGGCCTCGGTTCGGGTTGCTGTCATTGCGGTGGGCCTCGGTTCGGGTTGCTGTCATTGCGGTGGGCCTCGGTTCGGGTTGCTGTCATTGCGGTGGGCCTCTGTTCGGGTTGCTGTCATTGCGGTGGGCCTCGGTTCGGGTTGCTGTCATTGTGGTGGGCCTCGGTTCGGGTTGCTGTCATTGCGGTGGGCCTCGGTTCGGGTTGCTGTCATTGCGGTGGGCCTCGGTTCGGGTTGCTGTCATTGCGGTGGGCCTCGGTTTGGGTTGCTATCATTGTGGTGGTGTGTGTTCGGTTTATCGGACTCTCTTGAGTGCTGAGAACCATTCTTCTATCCATCGAGTACAGTGAAGCGTTCTAGTCACCGTCCGGTGTTTGTCTCCATATCGTTATCTTTACCTGTGCTCCTTTTTTCCTGCCAGGATCCAGCAGAGGGAAATACTGTGATCTGTGTAACATCTGAGGACCCGTCTACCAAGAAGTGTAGAACCCTTTAATTCCCACCATAGACATTCATGGAATATCTACAGGCACATGCACCTTTCCATTCATCCTCCACTTAAATGTGGCGCTCACCCCACCAGGCAGATGGGGGTCAGATGACTCCGGGACCCAGAGTTGTGACCAGCGTTAATGAGACATCTATGGTATATCCTGTGGAAGTGCTGTAAATGTCTAGGGTCCAGATCACACTTTAATGTCATTTATGTAGAGCCGGATTCCCCTGTGGACGCCTGTCTTCCTGAACGCTGCCAAAATAGAGTGGTTGTCCGCTATAGAAGAAGTGTTGTCAGATATTTGGGTAGGGGGCTTAATAGTAGTAGTTTAAGAACCTTCTCTCCAGAGAGTGACTATAGTAAGAACTGTGTAATGTCTTCTTTTCCCCCGTGGTGGCGCTGCAGAGAAATTAAACCCTTTCCCTTCAGATAAGAGCAGGTTGCTGGGGGTCCCTGTGATTATCCTACAGCTTTAAATAGTGTTTCTTCTGTGCAGGGTTATTACATGTTCTCTGTATATCTCCTTAGTGCGGGGTTATTACATGTTCTCTGTATATCTCCTCAGTGCGGGGTTATTACATGTTCTCTGTATATCTCCTCAGTGCGGGGTTATTACATGTTCTCTGTATATCTCCTCAGTGCGGGTTATTATATGTTCTCTGTATATCTCCTCAGTGCGGGGTTATTACATGTTCTCTGTATATCTCCTCAGTGCGGGTTATTACATGTTCTCTGTATATCTCCTCAGTGCGGGTTATTATATGTTCTCTGTATATCTCCTCAGTGCGGGGTTATTACATGTTCTCTGTATATCTCCTCAGTGCGGGGTTATTACGTGTTCTCTGTATATCTCCTCAGTGCGGGGTTATTATATGTTCTCTGTATATCTCCTCAGTGCGGGGTTATTACATGTTCTCTGTATATCTCCTCAGTGCGGGGTTATTACGTGTTCTCTGTATATATCCTCAGTGCGGGTTATTACATGTTCTCTGTATATCTCCTCAGTGTGGGGTTATTACATGTTCTCTGTATATCTCCTCAGTGCGGGGTTATTACATGTTCTCTGTATATCTCCTCAGTGTGGGGTTATTACGTGTTCTCTGTATATCTCCTCAGTGCGGGGTTATTACATGTTCTCTGTATATCTCCTCAGTGCGGGTTATTATATGTTCTCTGTATATCTCCTCAGTGCGGGTTATTACATGTTCTCTGTATATCTTCTCAGTGCGGGGTTATTACGTGTTCTCTGTATATCTCCTCAGTGCGGGGTTATTACGTGTTCTCTGTATATCTCCTCAGTGCGGGGTTATTACATGTTCTCTGTATATCTCCTCAGTGCGGGGTTATTACGTGTTCTCTGTATATCTCCTCAGTGCGGGGTTATTATATGTTCTCTGTATATCTCCTCAGTGCGGGGTTATTACATGTTCTCTGTATATCTCCTCAGTGCGGGTTATTATATGTTCTCTGTATATCTCCTCAGTGCGGGGTTATTACATGTTCTCTGTATATCTCCTTAGTGCGGGGTTATTACATGTTCTCTGTATATCTCCTTAGTGCGGGGTTATTACATGTTCTCTGTATATCTCCTCAGTGCGGGTTATTATATGTTCTCTGTATATCTCCTCAGTGCGGGTTATTACATGTTCTCTGTATATCTTCTCAGTGCGGGGTTATTACATGTTCTCTGTATATCTCCTCAGTGCGGGGTTATTACGTGTTCTCTGTATATCTCCTCAGTGCGGGGTTATTATATGTTCTCTGTATATCTCCTCAGTGCGGGGTTATTATATGTTCTCTGTATATCTCCTCAGTGCGGGGTTATTACGTGTTCTCTGTATATCTCCTCAGTGCGGGGTTATTATATGTTCTCTGTATATCTCCTCAGTGCGGGGTTATTACGTGTTCTCTGTATATCTTCTCAGTGCGGGGTTATTACGTGTTCTCTGTATATCTTCTCAGTGCGGGGTTATTACGTGTTCTCTGTATATCTCCTCAGTGCGGGGTTATTACATGTTCTCTGTATATCTCCTCAGTGCGGGGTTATTACGTGTTCTCTGTATATCTTCTCAGTGCGGGGTTATTATATGTTCTCTGTATATCTCCTCAGTGCGGGGTTATTATATGTTCTCTGTATATCTCCTCAGTGCGGGGTTATTATATGTTCTCTGTATATCTCCTCAGTGCGGGGTTATTACGTGTTCTCTGTATATCTCCTCAGTGCGGGGTTATTATATGTACTCTGTATATCTCCTCAGTGCGGGGTTATTACGTGTTCTCTGTATATCTCCTCAGTGTGGGGTTATTATATGTACTCTGTATATCTCCTCAGTGCGGGGTTATTACATGTTCTCTGTATATCTCCTCAGTGCGGGGTTATTACATGTTCTCTGTATATCTCCTCAGTGCGGGGTTATTACATGTTCTCTGTATATCTCCTCAGTGCGGGGTTATTACATGTTCTCTGTATATCTCCTTAGTGCGGGGTTATTACATGTTCTCTGTATATCTCCTCAGTGCGGGGTTATTATATGTACTCTGTATATCTCCTCAGTGCGGGGTTATTGCATGTTCTCTGTATATCTCCTCAGTGCTGGGTTATTATATGTTCTCTGTATATCTCCTCAGTGCGGGTTATTATATGTTCTCTCTATATCTCCTCAGTGCGGGGTTATTACGTGTTCTCTGTATATCTCCTCAGTGCGGGGTTATTACGTGTTCTCTGTATATCTCCTCAGTGCGGGGTTATTACGTGTTCTCTGTATATCTCCTCAGTGCGGGGTTATTATGTGTTCTCTGTATATCTCCTCAGTGCGGGTTATTTCGTGTTCTCTGTATATCTCCTCAGTGCGGGGTTATTATGTGTTCTCTGTATATCTCCTCAGTGCGGGGTTATTACGTGTTCTCTGTATATCTCCTCAGTGCGGGGTTATTACATGTTCTCTGTATATCTCCTTAGTGCGGGGTTATTGCATGTTCTCTGTATATCTCCTCAGTGCGGGTTATTACATGTTCTCTGTATATCTCCTCAGTGCGGGGTTATTACATGTTTAGTTTCTGCATGTAGTAGGTCGTGTATGATGGCGGGTTTATCTTCTGGCAGGATAACACCTGATCTATACCGGAATAGCTGTCCTGATGTTCGTCAGGCTTTTTTTACTCCATGTTGCTATGTTTTGCTGGGCAGGTGCGCACAGACCCTCTGGACTTCTACTCACCATGTGATAGAGATTAGCGCTGAGGTAGTGGAGGGCACAGGAGAAGTAGTGGAGGGCACAGGAGAAGTAGTGGAGGGCACAGGACTGGAGGAGGATACAGGGGAAGTAGTAAAGGGCACAGGACTGGAGGAAGATACAGAGGAAGTAGTGGAGGGCACAGGACTGGAGGAGGATACAGGAGAAGTAGTGGAGGGCACAGGACTGGAGGAGGATACTTGGAGGGCACAGGACTGGAGGGAGGATACAGGAGTAGTGGAGGGCACAGGACTGGTGGATACAGGAGAAGTAGTGGAGGGCACAGGACTGGAGGAAGATACAGGGGAAGTAGTGGAGGGCACAGTACTGGAGGAGGATACAGGAGAAGTAGTGGAGGGCACAGGACTGGAGGAGGATACAGGAGAAGTAGTGGAGGGCACAGGACTGGAGGATACAGGAGAAGTAGTGGAGGGCACAGGACTGGAGGGAGGATACAGGAGAAGTAGTGGAGGGCACAGGAGAAGTAGTGGAGGGCACAGGACTGGAGGAAGATATAGGGGAAGTAGTGGGGGGCACAGGACTGGAGGAGGATACAGGGGAAGTAGTGAAGGGCACAGGACTGGAGGAGGATACAGGGGGAGTAGTGGAGAGCACAGGATTGGAGGAAGATACAGGGGAAGTAGTGGAGGGCACAGGACTGGAGGAAGATACAGGGGAAGTAGTGGAGGGCACAGGACTGGTGGATACAGGAGAAGTAGTGGAGGGCACAGGACTGGAGGATGATACAGGGGAAGTAGTGGAGGGCACAGGACTGGAGGAAGATACAGGGGAAGTAGTGAAGGGCACAGGTCTGGAGGAGGATACAGGGGGAGTAGTGGAGGGCACAGGACTGGAGGAGGATACAGGAGAAGTATTGGAGGGCACAGGACTGGTGGATACAGGAGAAGTAGTGGAGGGCACAGGACTGGAGGATGATACAGGGGAAGTAGTGGAGGGCACAGGACTGGAGGAAGATACAGGGGAAGTAGTGGAGGGCACAGGAATGGAGGAAGATACAGGGGAAGTAATGGAGGGCACAGGACTGGAGGAGAATACAGAAGTAGTGGAGGGCACAGGACTGGAGGAGGATACAGGAGAAGTAGTGGAGGGCACAGGACTGGAGGAAGATACAGGGGAAGTAGTGGAGGGCACAGGACTGGAGGAAGATACAGGGGAAGTAGTGGAGGGCACAGGAATGGAGGAAGATTCAGGGGAAGTAATGGAGGGCACAGGACTGGAGGAGAATACAGGAGAAGTAGTGGGGGGCAGAGGACTGGAGGAGGATACAGGAGAAGTAGTGGAGGGCACAGGACTGGAGGAGAATACAGGAGAAGTAGTGGCGGGCACAGGACTGGAGGAAGATACAGGGGAAGTAGTGGAGGGCACAGGGCCGGAGGAGGATACAGGGGAAGTAGTTGGGGCACAGGACTGGAGGGTACAGGGGAAGTAGTGGGGGGGAAACGGCACTGGAGGAGGATACAGGGGAAGTAGTGGGGGCACAGGACTGGAGGAGGATACAGGATAAGTAGTGGAGGGCACAGGACACGAGGAGGATACAGGAGAAGTAGTGGAGGGCACAGGACACGAGGAGGATACAGGAGAAGTAGTGGAGGGCACAGGACTGGAGGAGGATACAGGAGAAGTAGTGGAGGGCACAGGACCGGAGGAGGATACAGGAGAAGTAGTGGAGGGCACAGGACCGGTGGAGGATACAGGAGAAGTAGTGGAGGGCACAGGACTGGAGGAGGATACAGGAGAAGTAGTGGAGGGCACAGGACTGGAGGGGAGGATACAGGATAAGTAGTGGGGGCACAGGACCGGAGGAGGATACAGGGGAAGTAGTGGGGGGGAAACAGCACTGGAGGAGGATACAGGAGAAGTAGTGGAGGGCACAGGACCGGAGGAGGATACAGGAGAAGTAGTGGAGGACACAGGACCGGAGGAGGATACAGGAGAAGTAGTGGAGGGCACAGGACTGGAGGAGGATACAGGAGAAGTGGTGGAGGGCACAGGACTGGAGGAGGATACAGGAGAAGTGGTGGAGGGCACAGGAGTGGAGGAGGATACAGGAGAAGTGGTGGAGGGCAGAGGACCGGAGGAGGATACAGGGGAAGTAGTGGAGGTCACAGGACTGGAGGAGGATACAGGATAAGTAGTGGAGGGCACAGGACACGAGGAGGATACAGGAGAAGTAGTGGAGGGCACAGGACACGAGGAGGATACAGGAGAAGTAGTGGAGGGCACAGGACTGGAGGAGGATACAGGAGAAGTAGTGGAGGGCACAGGACCGGAGGAGGATACAGGAGAAGTAGTGGAGGGCACAGGACCGGTGGAGGATACAGGAGAAGTAGTGGAGGGCACAGGACCGGAGGAGGATACAGGAGAAGTAGTGGGGGCACAGGACCGGAGGAGGATACAGGGGAAGTAGTGGGGGGGAAACGGCACTGGAGGAGGATACAGGGGAAGTAATAGAGGGCACAGGACCGGAGGAGGATACAGGAGAAGTAGTGGAGGGCACAGGACTGGAGGAGGATACAGGAGAAGTGGTGGAGGGCACAGGACTGGAGGAGGATACAGGAGAAGTGGTGGAGGGCACAGGAGTGGAGGAGGATACAGGGGAAGTAGTGGAGGGCACAGGACTGGAGGAGGATACAGGAGAAGTAGTGGAGGGCACAGGACTGGAGGATACAGGAGAAGTAGTGGAGGGCAGAGGACTGGAGGAGGATACAGGAGAAGTAGTGGAGGGCACAGGACTGGAGGAGGATACAGGAGAAGTAGTGGAGGGCACAGGAGAAGTAGTGGAGGGCACAGGACTGGAGGAAGATATAGGGGAAGTAGTGGGGGGCACAGGACTGGAGGAGGATACAGGGGAAGTAGTGAAGGGCACAGGACTGGAGGAGGATACAGGGGGAGTAGTGGAGAGCACAGGATTGGAGGAGGATACAGGGGAAGTAGTGGAGGGCACAGGACTGGAGGGGAGGATACAGGAGAAGTAGTGGAGGGCACAAGACCGGAGGAGGATACAGGGGAAGTAGTGGAGGGCACAGGACTGGAGGAAGATACAGGGGAAGTAGTAGAGGGCCCAGGACTGGAGGAGAATACAGGAGAAGTAGTGGAGGGCACAGGACCGGAGGAGGATACAGGAGAAGTAGTGGAGGGCACAGGACTGGAGGAGGATACAGGAGAAGTGGTGGAGGGCACAGGACTGGAGGAGGATACAGGAGAAGTGGTGGAGGGCACAGGAGTGGAGGAGGATACAGGGGAAGTAGTGGAGGGCACAGGACTGGAGGAGGATACAGGAGAAGTAGTGGAGGGCACAGGACTGGAGGATACAGGAGAAGTAGTGGAGGGCAGAGGACTGGAGGAGGATACAGGAGAAGTAGTGGAGGGCACAGGACTGGAGGAGGATACAGGAGAAGTAGTGGAGGGCACAGGAGAAGTAGTGGAGGGCACAGGACTGGAGGAAGATATAGGGGAAGTAGTGGGGGGCACAGGACTGGAGGAGGATACAGGGGAAGTAGTGAAGGGCACAGGACTGGAGGAGGATACAGGGGGAGTAGTGGAGAGCACAGGATTGGAGGAGGATACAGGGGAAGTAGTGGAGGGCACAGGACTGGAGGGGAGGATACAGGAGAAGTAGTGGAGGGCACAAGACCGGAGGAGGATACAGGGGAAGTAGTGGAGGGCACAGGACTGGAGGAAGATACAGGGGAAGTAGTAGAGGGCCCAGGACTGGAGGAGAATACAGGAGAAGTAGTGGAGGGCACAGGACTGGAGGAGGATACAGGGGAAGTAGGGGAGGGCACAAGACCGGAGGAGGATACAGGAGAAGTAGTGGGGGGGGAAACGGCACTGGAGGAGGATACAGGGGAAGTAGTGGAGGGCACAGGGCCGGAGGAGGATACAGGAGAAGTAGTGGGGGCACAGGACCGGAGGAGGATACAGGAGAAGTAGTGGGGGGGAAACGGCACTGGAGGAGGATACAGGGGAAGTAGTGGAGGGCACAGGACCGGAGGAGGATACAGGAGAAGTAGTGGAGGGCACAGGACTGGATGAGGATACAGGAGAAGTAGTGGGGGCACAGGACTGGAGGAGGATACAGGAGAAGTAGTGGAGGGCACAGGACTGGAGGAGGATACAGGAGAAGTGGTAGAGGGCACAGGACTGGAGGAGGATACAGGAGAAGTGGTGGAGGGCAGAGGACCGGAGGAGGATACAGGAGAAGTAGTGGGGACACAGGACCGGAGGAGGATACAGGAGAAGTAGTGGAGGGCACAGGACTGGAGGAGGATACAGGGGAAGTAGTGGAGGGCACAGGACTGGAGGAGGATACAGGAGAAGTAGTGGGGGCACAGGACTGGAGGAGGATACAGGAGAAGTGGTGGAGGGCAGAGGACCGGAGGAGGATACAGGAGAAGTAGTGGAGGGCACAGGACTGGAGGAGGATACAGGGGAAGTAGTGGAGGGCACAGGACCGGAGGAGGATACAGGAGAAGTAGTGGGGACACAGGACCGGAGGAGGATACAGGAGAAGTAGTGGAGGGCACAGGACTGGAGGAGGATACAGGGGAAGTAGTGGAGGGCACAGGACTGGAGGAGGATACATCAGAAGTAGTGGGGGCACAGGACTGGAGGAGGATACAGGAGAAGTGGTGGAGGGCAGAGGACCGGAGGAGGATACAGGAGAAGTAGTGGAGGGCACAGGATTGGAGGAGGATACAGGGGAAGTAGTGGAGGGCACAGGACTGGAGGGGAGGATACAGGAGAAGTAGTGGAGGGCACAAGACCGGAGGAGGATACAGGGGAAGTAGTGGAGGGCACAGGACTGGAGGAAGATACAGGGGAAGCAGTGGGAGGCAGAGAACTGGAGGAGAATACAGGAGAAGTAGTGGGGGGGGGGGGAAACGGCACTGGAGGAGGATACAGGAGAAGTAGTGGGGGCACAGGACTGGAGGAGGATACAGGGGAAGTAGTGGAGGGCACAGGACCGGAGGAGGATACAGGGGAAGTAGTGGGGGGGAAACGGCACTGGAGGAGGATACAGGGGAAGTAATGGAGGGCACAGGACTGGAGGAGGATACAGGGGAAGTAATGGAGGGCCCAGGACTGGAGGAGAATACAGGAGAAGTAGTGGAGGGCACAGGACTGGAGGAGGATACAGGGGAAGTAGGGGAGGGCACAAGACCGGAGGAGGATACAGGAGAAGTAGTGGGGGGGAAACGGCACTGGAGGAGGATACAGGGGAAGTAGTGGAGGGCACAGGGCCGGAGGAGGATACAGGAGAAGTAGTGGGGGCACAGGACCGGAGGAGGATACAGGAGAAGTAGTGGAGGGCACAGGACTGGATGAGGATACAGGAGAAGTAGTGGGGGCACAGGACTGGAGGAGGATACAGGAGAAGTAGTGGAGGGCACAGGACTGGAGGAGGATACAGGAGAAGTGGTGGAGGGCACAGGACTGGAGGAGGATACAGGAGAAGTGGTGGAGGGCAGAGGACCGAAGGAGGATACAGGAGAAGTAGTGGGGACACAGGACCGGAGGAGGATACAGGAGAAGTAGTGGGGGCACAGGACTGGAGGAGGATACAGGAGAAGTGGTGGAGGGCAGAGGACCGGAGGAGGATACAGGAGAAGTAGTGGAGGGCACAGGACTGGAGGAGGATACAGGGGAAGTAGTGGAGGGCACAGGACCGGAGGAGGATACAGGGGAAGTAGTGGAGGGCACAGGACTGGAGGAGGATACAGGAGAAGTAGTGGGGGCACAGGACTGGAGGAGGATACAGGGGAAGTAGTGGAGGGCACAGGACCGGAGGAGGATACAGGGGAAGTAGTGGGGGGGAAACGGCACTGGAGGAGGATACAGGGGAAGTAATGGAGGGCACAGGACTGGAGGAGGATACAGGGGAAGTAGTGGAGGGCCCTGGACTGGAGGAGTATACAGGAGAAGTAGTGGGGGCAGAGGACTGGAGGAGGATACAGGAGAAGTAGTGGGGGCACAGGACCGGAGGAGGATACAGGAGAAGTAGTGGAGGGCACAGGACTTGAGGAGGATACAGGAGAAGTAGTGGGGGCACAGGACTGGAGGAGGATACAGGAGAAGTAGTGGAGGGCACAGGACTGGAGGAGGATACAGGAGAAGTGGTGGAGGGCACAGGACTGGAGGAGGATACAGGAGAAGTGGTGGAGGGCAGAGGACCGGAGGAGGATACAGGAGAAGTAGTGGGGACACAGGACCGGAGGAGGATACAGGAGAAGTAGTGGAGGGCACAGGACTGGAGGAGGATACAGGGGAAGTAGTGGAGGGCACAGGACTGGAGGAGGATACAGGAGAAGTAGTGGGGGCACAGGACTGGAGGAGGATACAGGAGAAGTAGTGGAGGGCACAGGACTGGAGGAGGATACAGGAGAAGTAGTGGAGGGCACAGGACTGGAGGAGGATACAGGGGAAGTAGTGGAGGGCACAGGACCGGAGGAGGATACAGGGTAAGTAGTGGGGGGGGAAACGGCACTGGAGGAGGATACAGGGGAAGTAATAGAGGGCACAGGACCGGAGGAGGATACAGGAGAAGTAGTGGAGGGCACAGGACTGGAGGAGGATACAGGAGAAGTGGTGGAGGGCACAGGACTGGAGGAGGATACAGGAGAAGTGGTGGAGGGCACAGGAGTGGAGGAGGATACAGGGGAAGTAGTGGAGGGCACAGGACTGGAGGAGGATACAGGAGAAGTAGTGGAGGGCACAGGACTGGAGGATACAGGAGAAGTAGTGGAGGGCAGAGGACTGGAGGAGGATACAGGAGAAGTAGTGGAGGGCACAGGACTGGAGGAGGATACAGGAGAAGTAGTGGGGGCACAGGACCGGAGGAGGATACATGAGGAGTGGGGGCACAGGACTGGAGGAGGATACAGGGGAAGTAGTGGAGGGCACATGACTGGAGGAGGATACAGGGGAAGTAGTGGAGGGCACAGGACTGGAGGGGAGGATACAGGAGAAGTAGTGGAGGGCACAAGACCGGAGGAGGATACAGGGGAAGTAGTGGAGGGCACAGGACTGGAGGAAGATCCAGGGGAAGCAGTGGGAGGCAGAGAACTGGAGGAGAATACAGGAGAAGTAGTGGGGGGGGGGAAACGGCACTGGAGGAGGATACAGGAGAAGTAGTGGGGGCACAGGACTGGAGGAGGATACAGGGGAAGTAGTGGAGGGCACAGGACCGGAGGAGGATACAGGGGAAGTAGTGGGGGGGAAACGGCACTGGAGGAGGATACAGGGGAAGTAATGGAGGGCACAGGACTGGAGGAGGATACAGGGGAAGTAGTGGAGGGCCCAGGACTGGAGGAGAATACAGGAGAAGTAGTGAAGGGCACAGGACTGGAGGAGGATACAGGGGAAGTAGTGGAGGGCACAAGACCGGAGGAGGATACAGGAGAAGTAGTGGGGGGGAAACGGCACTGGAGGAGGATACAGGGAAAGTAGTGGAGGGCACAGGACTGGATGAGGATACAGGAGAAGTAGTGGGGGCACAGGACTGGAGGAGGATACAGGAGAAGTAGTGGAGGGCACAGGACTGGAGGAGGATACAGGAGAAGTGGTGGAGGGCACAGGACTGGAGGAGGATACAGGAGAAGTGGTGGAGGGCAGAGGACCGGAGGAGGATACAGGAGAAGTAGTGGGGACACAGGACCGGAGGAGGATACAGGAGAAGTAGTGGAGGGCACAGGACTGGAGGAGGATACAGGGGAAGTAGTGGAGGGCACAGGACTGGAGGAGGATACAGGATAAGTAGTGGGGGCACAGGACTGGAGGAGGATACAGGAGAAGTGGTGGAGGGCAGAGGACCGGAGGAGGATACAGGAGAAGTAGTGGAGGGCACAGGACTGGAGGAGGATACAGGGGAAGTAGTGGAGGGCACAGGACCGGAGGAGGATACAGGGGAAGTAGTGGAGGGCACAGGACTGGAGGAGGATACAGGAGAAGTAGTGGGGGCACAGGACTGGAGGAGGATACAGGGGAAGTAGTGGAGGGCACAGGACCGGAGGAGGATACAGGGGAAGTAGTGGGGGGGAAACGGCACTGGAGGAGGATACAGGGGAAGTAATGGAGGGCACAGGACTGGAGGAGGATACAGGGGAAGTAGTGGAGGGCCCTGGACTGGAGGAGAATACAGGAGAAGTAGTGGGGGCAGAGGACTGGAGGAGGATACAGGAGAAGTAGTGGGGGCACAGGACCGTAGGAGGATACAGGAGAAGTAGTGGAGGGCACAGGACTTGAGGAGGATACAGGAGAAGTAGTGGGGGCACAGGACTGGTGGAGGATACAGGAGAAGTAGTGGAGGGCACAGGACTGGAGGAGGATACAGGAGAAGTGGTGGAGGGCACAGGACTGGAGGAGGATACAGGAGAAGTGGTGGAGGGCAGAGGACCGGAGGAGGATACAGGAGAAGTAGTGGGGACACAGGACCGGAGGAGGATACAGGAGAAGTAGTGGAGGGCACAGGACTGGAGGAGGATACAGGGGAAGTAGTGGAGGGCACAGGACTGGAGGAGGATACAGGAGAAGTAGTGGGGGCACAGGACTGGAGGAGGATACAGGAGAAGTAGTGGAGGGCACAGGACTGGAGGAGGATACATTAGAAGTAGTGGAGGGCACAGGACTGGAGGAGGATACAGGGGAAGTAGTGGAGGGCACAGGACCGGAGGAGGATACAGGGTAAGTAGTGGGGGGGGAAACGGCACTGGAGGAGGATACAGGGGAAGTAGTGGAGGGCACAGGACTGGAGGAGGATACAGGAGAAGTAGTGGGGGCACAGGACTGGAGGAGGATACAGGAGAAGTAGTGGAGGGCACAGGACTGGAGGAGGATACATTAGAAGTAGTGGAGGGCACAGGACTGGAGGAGGATACAGGGGAAGTAGTGGAGGGCACAGGACCGGAGGAGGATACAGGGTAAGTAGTGGGGGGGGAAACGGCACTGGAGGAGGATACAGGGGAAGTAATAGAGGGCACAGGACCGGAGGAGGATACAGGAGAAGTAGTGGAGGGCACAGGACTGGAGGAGGATACAGGAGAAGTGGTGGAGGGCACAGGACTGGAGGAGGATACAGGGGGAAGTAGTGGGGGGCACAGGACTGGAGGGGAGGATACAGGAGAAGTAGTGGAGGGCACAAGACCGGAGGAGGATACAGGGGAAGTAGTGGATGGCAGAGAACTGGAGGAGGATACAGGAGAAGTAGTGGGGGCACAGGACTGGAGGAGGATACAGGGGAAGTAGTGGGGGCACAGGACTGGAGGAGGATATAGGAGAAGTAGTGGAGGGCACAGGACTGGAGGAGGATACAGGAGAAGTGGTGGAGGGCAGAGGACCGGAGGAGGATACAGGAGAAGTAGTGGGGACACAGGACCGGAGGAGGATACAGGAGAAGTAGTGGAGGGCACAGGACTGGAGGAGGATACAGGAGAAGTAGTGGGGGCACAGGACTGGAGGAGGATACAGGAGAAGTAGTGGAGGGCACAGGACTGGAGGAGGATACAGGAGAAGTAGTGGAGGCCACAGGACTGGAGGAGGATACAGGGGAAGTAGTGGAGGGCACAGGACCGGAGGAGGATACAGGGGAACTAGTGGGGGGGAAACGGCACTGGAGGAGGATACAGGGGAAGTAGTGGATGGCAGAGAACTGGAGGAGGATACAGGAGAAGTAGTGGGGGCACAGGACTGGAGGAGGATACAGGGGAAGTAGTGGAGGGCACAAGACCGGAGGAGGATACAGGAGAAGTAGTGGGGGGGAAACGGCATTGGAGGAGGATACAGGGAAAGTAGTGGAGGGCACAGGGCTGGAGGAGGATACAGGAGAAGTAGTGGGGGCACAGGACCGGAGGAGGATACAGGAGAAGTAGTGGAGGGCACAGGACTGGATGAGGATACAGGAGAAGTAGTGGGGGCACAGGACTGGAGGAGGATACAGGAGAAGTAGTGGAGGGCACAGGACTGGAGGAGGATACAGGAGAAGTGGTGGAGGGCACAGGACTGGAGGAGGATACAGGAGAAGTGGTGGAGGGCAGAGGACCGGAGGAGGATACAGGAGAAGTAGTGGGGACACAGGACCGGAGGAGGATACAGGAGAAGTAGTGGAGGGCACAGGACTGGAGGAGGATACAGGGGAAGTAGTGGAGGGCACAGGACTGGAGGAGGATACAGGAGAAGTAGTGGGGGCACAGGACTGGAGGAGGATACAGGAGAAGTGGTGGAGGGCAGAGGACCGGAGGAGGATACAGGAGAAGTAGTGGAGGGCACAGGACTGGAGGAGGATACAGGGGAAGTAGTGGAGGGCACAGGACCGGAGGAGGATACAGGGGAAGTAGTGGAGGGCACAGGACTGGAGGAGGATACAGCAGAAGTAGTGGGGGCACAGGACTGGAGGAGGATACAGGGGAAGTAGTGGAGGGCACAGGACCGGAGGAGGATACAGGGGAAGTAGTGGGGGGGAAACGGCACTGGAGGAGGATACAGGGGAAGTAATGGAGGGCACAGGACTGGAGGAGGATACAGGGGAAGTAGTGGAGGGCCCTGGACTGGAGGAGAATACAGGAGAAGTAGTGGGGGCAGAGGACTGGAGGAGGATACAGGAGAAGTAGTGGGGGCACAGGACCGGAGGAGGATACAGGAGAAGTAGTGGAGGGCACAGGACTTGAGGAGGATACAGGAGAAGTAGTGGAGGGCACAGGACTGGAGGAGGATACAGGAGAAGTGGTGGAGGGCAGAGGACCGGAGGAGGATACAGGAGAAGTAGTGGGGACACAGGACCGGAGGAGGATACAGGAGAAGTAGTGGAGGGCACAGGACTGGAGGAGGATACAGGAGAAGTAGTGGGGGCACAGGACTGGAGGAGGATACAGGAGAAGTAGTGGAGGGCACAGGACTGGAGGAGGATACAGGAGAAGTAGTGGAGGCCACAGGACTGGAGGAGGATACAGGGGAAGTAGTGGAGGGCACAGGACCGGAGGAGGATACAGGGGAAGTAGTGGGGGGGAAACGGCACTGGAGGAGATTACAGGGGAAGTAATGGAGGGCACAGGACCGGAGGAGGATACAGGAGAAGTAGTGGAGGGCACAGGACTGGAGGAGGATACAGGAGAAGTGGTGGAGGGCACAGGACTGGAGGAGGATACAGGGGGAAGTAGTGGGGGGCACAGGACTGGAGGGGAGGATACAGGAGAAGTAGTGGAGGGCACAAGACCGGAGGAGGATACAGGGGAAGTAGTGGATGGCAGAGAACTGGAGGAGGATACAGGAGAAGTAGTGGGGGCACAGGACTGGAGGAGGATACAGGGGAAGTAGTGGGGGCACAGGACTGGAGGAGGATACAGGAGAAGTAGTGGAGGGCACAGGACTGGAGGAGGATACAGGAGAAGTGGTGGAGGGCAGAGGACCGGAGGAGGATACAGGAGAAGTAGTGGGGACACAGGACCGGAGGAGGATACAGGAGAAGTAGTGGAGGGCACAGGACTGGAGGAGGATACAGGGGAAGTAGTGGAGGGCACAGAACTGGAGGAGGATACAGGAGAAGTAGTGGGGGCACAGGACTGGAGGAGGATACAGGAGAAGTAGTGGAGGGCACAGGACTGGAGGAGGATACAGGAGAAGTAGTGGAGGGCACAGGACTGGAGGAGGATACAGGAGAAGTAGTGGAGGACACAGGACTGGAGGAGGATACAGGAGAAGTAGTGGAGGGCACAGGACTGGAGGAGGATACAGGAGAAGTAGTGGAGGGCACAGGACTGGAGGAGGATACAGGGGAAGTAGTGGAGGGCACAGGACCGGAGGAGGATACAGGGGAAGTAGTGGGGGGGAAACGGCACTGGAGGAGGATATAGGGGAAGTAATGGAGTGCACAGGACCGGAGGAGGATACAGGAGAAGTAGTGGAGGGCACAGGACTGGAGGAGGATACAGGAGAAGTGGTGGAGGGCACAAGACCGGAGGAGGATACAGGGGAAGTAGTGGGGGCAGAGAACTGGAGGAGAATACAGGAGAAGTAGTGGAGGGCACGGGACTGGAGGGGAGGATACAGGAGAAGTAGTGGAGGGCACAAGACCGGAGGAGGATACAGGGGAAGTAGTGGAGGGCACAGGACTGGAGGAGGATACAGGGGAAGTAGTGGAGGGCACAGGACTGGAGGAGGATACAGGGGAAGTAGTGGAGGGCACAGGACTGGAGGAGGATACAGGGGAAGTAGTGGAGGGCACAGGACCGGAGGAGGATACAGGAGAAGTAGTGGGGGGGAAACGGCACTGGAGGAGGATACAGGGGAAGTAGTGGGGGCACAGGACTGGAGGAGGATACAGGGGAAGTAGTGGGGGCACAGGACTGGAGGAGGATACAGGGGAAGTAGTGGGGGCACAGGACTGGAGGAGGATACAGGAGAAGTAGTGGGGGCACAGGACTGGAGGAGGATACAGGAGAAGTAGTGGAGGGCACAGGACTGGAGGAGGATACAGGAGAAGTAGTGGAGGGCACAGGACTGGAGGAGGATACAGGAGAAGTAGTGGGGGGCACAGGACTGGAGGAGGATACGGGAGAAGTAGTGGAGGGCACAGGACTGGAGGAGGATACAGGAGAAGTAGTGGAGGGCACAGGACCGGAAGAGGATACAGGAGAAGTAGTGGAGGGCACAGGACCGGAGGAGGATACAGGAGAAGTAGTGGGGGGGAAATGGCACTGGAGGAGGATACAGGGGAAGTAGTGGAGGGCACAGGACCGGAGGAGGATACAGGAGAAGTAGTGGGGGGGAAACGGCACTGGAGGAGGATACAGGAGAAGTAGTGGGGGGGAAACGGCACTGGAGGAGGATACAGGGGAAGTAGTGGAGGGCACAGGACCGGAGGAGGATACAGGAGAAGTAGTGGGGGGGAAACGGCACTGGAGGAGGATACAGGAGAAGTAGTGGGGGGGAAACGGCACTGGAGGAGGATACAGGGGAAGTAGTGGGGGCACAGGACTGGAGGAGGATACAGGAGAAGTAGTGGAGGGCACAGGACTGGAGGAGGATACAGGAGAAGTAGTGGGGGGGAAACGGCACTGGAGGAGGATACAGGAGAAGCAGTGGGGGGGAAACGGCACTGGAGGAGGATACAGGAGAAGTAGTGGAGGGCACAGGGCCGGAGGCCGCAGCTTCCTCCTGTGGAGGCTTTGGATGCTTGTGCTGCTGCCCTCTGCTGGATGTTGTATGTCTTGCTGTTGTCCCTTATTTCAGTCTTTTTTTTACTCTGGTTACTCACCTGTCACATGACCTGGGCCGCACTCTTCCTGTTGCCACCATACTGCTTTTTCAGGTCTGTGCTGTTCTGCCGTTTGTATTTTTTTAATTAGTTATAATTAGTTTTTTATAAGCTTGGCACAGATTCATTGTCCAAAAATAGCAACGTGTAAGTAAGTGAGACGACGACCTGGCGTCACCGCTGCCACCACTGGAGAAAGGTGATGACCGGTCACTACTGAATGAGCACTCCGTCCACGACCGCCATGACAGGACGTATGCGAGATCCGAACCCTGATCCGCCTCTGCCCAGGTCTCATTGCATCGCGGATGGAGTTTTTGGAGTCGTGTGTTTTTTTAATATGGAGTTGGCAGATTTGCCTGCAGAGTGAATGTCTCCGCTTTTGCCGTCGGCGGCTTGTCAGGAAAAGTGAGAGTAATTATCTGATATTTTATTCATGGCGGCTGCTAGATCCGAGGACATTGAACCGGTTGAGATCTTTTCTGTAATGATCAGTTGATTGCATTTTCTCATTTCGCTGACAGAATTAGTCGCCTGCTAACAATAAGTCTGACGGATATGAGAGGCTCGTCAGACGAGGAGGACCCGGCGCAGGCGCGTAATTGGCCGACCAGATCGGTGCTTTTCAGTCGTGTAAAAATCATGGTGTTGATAAGTGTTGCAAATTTCTAATAATTTCCAAGATCCCTGCTTGCTATCAATGAATGGGAAGCCTTTACCGACCTGATCCTTATGAAGGTTTTCTATAATTGTAGCCGGTCACGGCTGATACGTTTTACCTTCTATGATACATTGTAGCAGACTATCAGGAGACCGCTGTATGTAGCTCAGAGGTTGGCGTGCAATGCTCTGTCAGCAGGACTAGGTCAGGATATAAACCTGTGGATTTAAACAAAGCGTGTTTTCATTCACTAATGGTAAGCAGAGGTCTTGAAAATGGTGGGGAATTGAAGCACAAAGTATGTTAGAAAAATGTTGAACTTGTCATTATAAAGTGATTCCGTATCAACCTAAAAGCAGAAGGCCGGGTCTTAGGTCGTGGAGGAAACATCGGAACCGCTGGTCATTAGAGCCCGTGTCCTCCTCTCTGGGGGCTCGGTGGGATTTGGCCTAGAGTACCCCCATCACTGATGTCTACGCCATTGGCCGGGTGCTGGGGCTGTTGTCTCCGCGACAATGACGTTTCCTATAGGATCCCATTACGTGGCCGCACAGCTCTCTGGATATGTTATGTCACGTCAGGACTGTAAATATGGCTGCCTGTGCAGATCTCCTAGCGTCCTTCCAGTTGTGCAGATATATGGGGGAGGGGGGACGTATATCTGCATGGCCAGGAACATGCGCTGTTCACCCTTCAGTCTTTCATGGCCGTCACATTGGTTGTCACTCCTTAATGGCGATGATTATTTTTTTTGGGGGGGGGGGGGGGAGGGTGTTCCTGTATAAATCGGCAGTTTCAGGAGTGTGAGGATGACTGGACGACAACCAATATGGCTGCCACTACTGCCCCATAGAGTGGGTGACCCATCCATTCACCTCCGCCCTGCTGCGTCAGTAACGCTTTGTTTCGGGATCCTGATGCGGAGTTCATGTTTGTCCCGTTATTTACCGTTGTTGCGTTAAATAAGATGATAATTTTGTGTGTTTTTTTCATTACATTTCAGAATCGGGAGCTGCAAATAATGAGAAAGCTGGATCACTGCAACATTGTGCGGCTTCGTTACTTCTTCTATTCCAGTGGAGAGAAGGTGAGTGCTGGGGACGTCCTGGAGACTTGTGGAGATGAGTCCGATGTCATGGCTGCGAGGCCGTGGCGTGAAGAAGCACTGCGCTTTTTTTTTCTTCTATTGTAGCCTCCATTTGTACATTGGTGTTTCAGTGGGGTGCTGTGTGCAAAAATACTTACCGATCCCCGCATCTTGTCGTTTTTTAGGTCCAGCGCCGCTCACGTGATCTTCATTCTGACCAGATCTGGAATCGCTGCTTTTCAGAAAACCGCATTCCCATGGAGCCTCGTTCTGGCCTCGTTCTGGCGCCCACAGGAATGCAATGACAGCCTGAGTTTCGTTTTATTCAAGAGCACAGTGAGTCCGGACAATTCAGAGGAAAGATCGATCACGTGAGCGGCGCTGGACCAGAAAAGTACAAGATGCGGGGATCAGTAAGTGTTTTTGCACGCAGCACCCCAGTGACACACCAAATGGAGGCTGCAATACAAAAAACAAAAAGTGGAGTGCTCCTTTAATATTGTCATAGTGGTCTATGGAGCGGTGACCGATATTATGTGATGTATCCGGGATGTGACGGCAGGTGACAGGTATTATGTGATGTATCCGGGATGTGACGGCAGGTGACAGGTATTATGTGATGTATCCGGGATGTGACAGCAGGTGACAGGTATTATGTGATGTATCCGGGATGTGACGGCAGGTGACGGGTATTATGTGATGTATCCGGGATGTGACGGCAGGTGACAGGTATTATGTGATGTATCCGGGATGTGACAGCAGGTGACAGGTATTATGTGATGTATCCGGGATGTGACGGCAGGTGACAGGTATTATGTGATGTATCCGGGATGTGACGGCAGGTGACAGGTATTATGTGATGTATCCGGGATGTGACAGCAGGTGACAGGTATTATGTGATGTATCCGGGATGTGACGGGTATTATGTGATGTATCCGGGATGTGACGGCAGGTGACAGATATTATGTGATGTATCTGGGATGTGACGGCAGGTGACGGGTATTATGTGATGTATCCGGGATGTGACGGCAGGTGACAGGTATTATGTGATGTATCCGGGATGTGACGGCAGGTGACAGGTATTATGTGATGTATCCGGGATGTGACGGCAGGTGACAGGTATTATGTGATGTATCCGGGATGTGACAGCAGGTGACAGGTATTATGTGATGTATCCGGGATGTGACAGCAGGTGACAGGTATTATGTGATGTATCCGGGATGTGACGGCAGGTGACAGGTATTATGTGATGTATCCGGGATGTGACAGCAGGTGACAGGTATTATGTGATGTATCCGGGATGTGACGGCAGGTGACGGGTATTATGTGATGTATCCGGGATGTGACGGCAGGTGACGGGTATTATGTGATGTATCCGGGATGTGACGGCAGGTGACGGGTATTATGTGATGTATCCGGGATGTGACAGCAGGTGACAGGTATTATGTGATGTATCCGGGATGTGACGGCAGGTGACAGGTATTATGTGATGTATCCGGGATGTGACAGCAGGTGACGGGTATTATGTGATGTATCCGGGATGTGACGGCAGGTGACGGGTATTATGTGATGTATCCGGGATGTGACAGCAGGTGACAGGTATTATGTGATGTATCCGGGATGTGACGGCAGGTGACAGGTATTATGTGATGTTTCCGGGATGTGACAGCAGGTGACAGGTATTATGTGATGTATCCGGGATGTGACGGCAGGTGACGGGTATTATGTGATGTATCCGGGATGTGACGGCAGGTGACAGGTATTATGTGATGTATCCGGGATGTGACGGCAGGTGACGGGTATTATGTGATGTATCCGGGATGTGACAGCAGGTGACAGGTATTATGTGATGTATCCGGGATGTGACGGCAGGTGACAGGTATTATGTGATGTATCCGGGATGTGACAGCAGGTGACGGGTATTATGTGATGTATCCGGGATGTGACGGCAGGTGACAGGTATTATGTGATGTATCCGGGATGTGACGGCAGGTGACAGGTATTATGTGATGTATCCGGGATGTGACGGCAGGTGACGGGTATTATGTGATGTATCCGGGATGTGACAGCAGGTGACGGGTATTATGTGATGTATCCGGGATGTGACGGCAGGTGTCAGGTATTATGTGATGTATCCGGGATGTGACGGCAGGTGACGGGTATTATGTGATGTATCCGGGATGTGACGGCAGGTGACAGGTATTATGTGATGTATCTGGGATGTGACGGCAGGTGACAGGTATTATGTGATGTATCCGGGATGTGACGGCAGGTGACAGGTATTATGTGATGTATCCGGGATGTGACGGCAGGTGACGGGTATTATGTGATGTATCCGGGATGTGACGGCAGGTGACGGGTATTATGTGATGTATCCGGGATGTGACGGCAGGTGACAGGTATTATGTGATGTATCCGGGATGTGACAGCAGGTGACAGGTATTATGTGATGTATCCGGGATGTGACGGCAGGTGACAGGTATTATGTGATGTATCCGGGATGTGACAGCAGGTGACGGGTATTATGTGATGTATCCGGGATGTGACGGCAGGTGACGGGTATTATGTGATGTATCCGGGATGTGACAGCAGGTGACGGGTATTATGTGATGTATCCGGGATGTGACGGCAGGTGACAGGTATTATGTGATGTATCCGGGATGTGACGGCAGGTGACAGATATTATGTGATGTATCCGGGATGTGACGGCAGGTGACAGGTATTATGTGATGTATCCGGGATGTGACGGCAGGTGACAGGTATGTGATGTATCCGGGATGTGACGGCAGGTGACAGGTATTATGTGATGTATCCGGGATGTGACGGCAGGTGACGGGTATTATGTGATGTATCCGGGATGTGACGGCAGGTGACAGGTATTATGTGATGTATCCGGGATGTGACGGCAGGTGACAGGTATTATGTGATGTATCCGGGATGTGACGGCAGGTGACGGGTATTATGTGATGTGACAGGTATTATGTGATGTATCCGGGATGTGACGGCAGGTGACGGGTATTATGTGATGTATCCGGGATGTGACGGCAGGTGACAGGTATTATGTGATGTATCCGGGATGTGACGGCAGGTGACGGGTATTATGTGATGTATCCGGGATGTGACGGCAGGTGACGGGTATTATGTGATGTATCCGGGATGTGACGGCAGGTGACGGGTATTATGTGATGTGACAGGTATTATGTCATGTATCCGTAATGTGACGGCAGGTGACGGGTATTATGTGATGTATCCGGGATGTGACGGCAGGTGACAGGTATTATGTGATGTATCCGGGATGTGACGGCAGGTGACAGGTATTATGTGATGTATCCGGGATGTGACAGCAGGTGACAGGTATTATGTGATGTATCTGGGATGTGACGGCAGGTGACGGGTATTATGTGATGTATCCGGGATGTGACGGCAGGTGACAGGTATTATGTGATGTATCCGGGATGTGACGGCAGGTGTCAGGTATTATGTGATGTATCCGGGATGTGACGGCAGGTGACAGGTATTATGTGATGTATCCGGGATGTGACAGCAGGTGACAGGTATTATGTGATGTATCCGGGATGTGACGGCAGGTGACGGGTATTATGTGATGTGACAGGTATTATGTGATGTATCCGGGATGTGACAGCAGGTGACGGGTATTATGTGATGTATCCGGGATGTGACGGCAGGTGACAGGTATTATGTGATGTATCCGGGATGTGACGGCAGGTGACAGGTATTATGTGATGTATCCGGGATGTGACAGCAGGTGACGGGTATTATGTGATGTATCCGGGATGTGACGGCAGGTGACAGGTATTATGTGATGTATCCGGGATGTGACAGCAGGTGACGGGTATTATGTGATGTATCCGGGATGTGACGGCAGGTGACAGGTATTATGTGATGTATCCGGGATGTGACAGCAGGTGACTGGTATTATGTGATGTATCCGGGATGTGACAGCAGGTGACAGGTATTATGTGATGTATCCGGGATGTGACGGCAGGTGACAGGTATTATGTGATGTATCCGGGATGTGACGGCAGGTGACAGGTATTATGTGATGTATCCGGGATGTGACGGCAGGTGACGGGTATTATGTAATGTATCCGGGATGTGACGGCAGGTGACAGGTATTATGTAATGTATCCGGGATGTGACGGCAGGTGACAGGTATTATGTGATGTATCCGGGATGTGACGGCAGGTGACAGATATTATGTGATGTATCCGGGATGTGACGGCAGGTGACGGGTATTATGTGATGTATCCGGGATGTGACGGCAGGTGACAGGTATTATGTGATGTATCCGGGATGTGACGGCAAGTGACAGGTATTATGTGATGTATCCGGGATGTGACGGCAAGTGACGGGTATTATGTGATGTATCCGGGATGTGACGGCAGGTGACGGGTATTATGTGATGTATCCGGGATGTGACAGCAGGTGACAGGTATGTGATGTATCTGGGATGTGACGGCAGGTGACGGGTATTATGTGATGTATCCGGGATGTGACGGCAGGTGACGGGTATTATGTGATGTATCCGGGATGTGACGGCAGGTGACGTGTATTATGTGATGTATCCGGGATGTGACGGCAGGTGACGGGTATTATGTGATGTATCCGGGATGTGACGGCAGGTGACAGGTATGTGATGTATCCGGGATGTGACGGCAGGTGACGGGTATTATGTGATGTATCCGGGATGTGACAGCAGGTGACGGGTATTATGTGATGTATCCGGGATGTGACGGCAGGTGACAGGTATTATGTGATGTATCCGGGATGTGACGGCAGGTGACAGGTATTATGTGATGTATCCGGGATGTGACGGCAGGTGACAGGTATTATGTGATGTATCCGGGATGTGACGGCAGGTGACGGGTATTATGTGATGTATCCGGGATGTGACGGCAGGTGACAGATATTATGTGATGTATCCGGGATGTGACGGCAGGTGACGGGTATTATGTGATGTATCCGGGATGTGACGGCAGGTGACAGGTATTATGTGATGTATCTGGGATGTGACGGCAGGTGACGGGTATTATGTGATGTATCCGGGATGTGACGGCAGGTGACGGGTATTATGTGATGTATCCGGGATGTGACGGCAGGTGACAGGTATTATGTGATGTATCCGGGATGTGACGGCAGGTGACAGGTATTATGTGATGTATCCGGGATGTGACGGCAGGTGACGGGTATTATGTGATGTATCCGGGATGTGACAGCAGGTGACAGGTATGTGATGTATCTGGGATGTGACGGCAGGTGACGGGTATTATGTGATGTATCCGGGATGTGACGGCAGGTGACGGGTATTATGTGATGTATCCGGGATGTGACGGCAGGTGACGTGTATTATGTGATGTATCCGGGATGTGACGGCAGGTGACGGGTATTATGTGATGTATCCGGGATGTGACGGCAGGTGACAGGTATGTGATGTATCCGGGATGTGACGGCAGGTGACGGGTATTATGTGATGTATCCGGGATGTGACAGCAGGTGACGGGTATTATGTGATGTATCCGGGATGTGACGGCAGGTGACAGGTATTATGTGATGTATCCGGGATGTGACGGCAGGTGACAGGTATTATGTGATGTATCTGGGATGTGACGGCAGGTGACAGGTATTATGTGATGTATCCGGGATGTGACGGCAGGTGACAGGTATTATGTGATGTATCCGGGATGTGACGGCAGGTGACGGGTATTATGTGATGTATCCGGGATGTGACGGCAGGTGACAGGTATTATGTGATGTATCTGGGATGTGACGGCAGGTGACGGGTATTATGTGATGTATCCGGGATGTGACGGCAGGTGACAGATATTATGTGATGTATCCGGGATGTGACGGCAGGTGACGGGTATTATGTGATGTATCCGGGATGTGACGGCAGGTGACGGGTATTATGTGATGTATCCGGGATGTGACGGCAGGTGACGGGTATTATGTGATGTGACAGGTATTATGTCATGTATCCGTAATGTGACGGCAGGTGACGGGTATTATGTGATGTATCCGGGATGTGACGGCAGGTGACAGGTATTATGTGATGTATCCGGGATGTGACGGCAGGTGACGGGTATTATGTGATGTATCCGGGATGTGACGGCAGGTGACAGGTATTATGTGATGTATCTGGGATGTGACGGCAGGTGACAGGTATTATGTGATGTATCCGGGATGTGACGGCAGGTGACGGGTATTATGTGATGTATCCGGGATGTGACGGCAGGTGACAGGTATTATGTGATGTATCCGGGATGTGACGGCAGGTGACAGGTATTATGTGATGTATCCGGGATGTGACAGCAGGTGACGGGTATTATGTGATGTGACAGGTATTATGTGATGTGACGGCAGGTGACGGCAGGTGACAGGTATTATGTGATGTGACAGGTATTACGTGACGTATCGGGGATGGGACTGGTAATAAAGTGGGAGCAATTTGTTTGCGCGTCTGGTGTAAGTTTCTGTGACTAGATGTGAGGAGTAAACATGGCGGATCTAATCCTCCTCATTGTGAGCGGTGCGTAGAATCCGCCCTGGAGTGACGTAGACCACACACCACAGGTACCTGGAGATTATAATCCCCCGCAGCCGCTCTCCTGGAGTCCTGGCACATGTGCTGCTCCGGCCGTCTGCATTGTTTTGTGGGCGCTGCTTATCTCTACTACGGCCATCAACACTGAAGCAGCAAAGCTTCCAGATTGGGGTGACTGTAATAAAATCGTTTGGGAATGACCTGACATTGGAGTCGTCCCCTGCGGAGCCCCATCTGCCGCATAACAACGGTGGCCATCATAAAGGATTCGTGGCCAGTCACATGATCTTATAACGTGGTGGTTGTACCACTTTATTCTTCAATCTGTCTGAGATTCATCATGTCTCCATTACATAAAAGATGCTGGATTATCAGATGTTCTGGATTATCAGATGGTCCCTAACCCTTTCACTGACACAGACAAATAACAGGATGAGCGGAGTTCATACCTGTCGCTTATATCCACGTCGCAGAACTGAAGAGACCAAATATCTGTGATCCAGATGTCAGTAAATATCCGAGTCACGGAGCGGGGAGGGGGATTATATGTGCGACCGCTCATCTCACCCCCCCCCGGAAAAAATAGTAACCGTCGTCCGTCCCCCTGAGCGACCGCGCGCATGTCCGTTGGTGAAGTGGCTGATAAGCTGTCCGTCGGTCCTGGGGGTAAATGCTTCTCCCCGGGTGACGTCCGTGGATTGTGCGTGCTGGTAAATCCGGACTTGCTCCGGCGCGGCGTGTTGTAGTTCCGGAGTATCAGATGCCGGATTACTCATCAGTGTATTATATGATTATTATTTATTGGTTCTCGGTGCTGATTTTTCTTCTTTTCACAGAAGGACGAGGTCTACCTAAACCTGGTGCTGGATTACGTTCCGGAAACGGTGTACAGAGTGGCCAGACATTACAGCCGAGCCAAGCAAGCGCTGCCCATGATCTACGTCAAGGTGATGACCCGCGTCCCGTATACAGAGGAGGACGTATGGGGTGACGTAAAGATAGACGGGGGGATGATTCCCACGACATGAGCATTATATGATGGGTTATACGGTCCGTGGATTCCACTCCCCCCAACAACAAAAAACAAACCATAGTAACGCTCGTCTGAACCGGCAGAAACGTTCCGTCCACAGCTGGAATATTATTTCGTCACATTGTCATTTTAAATAAAACTTTAATCTTTGCGCGACTTTCTAATAGACTTAGTATTTCAATTCCTCTGCTTACTGTCAATAAATGGAAACATTCTTGGTTACATCAAGAAGCTGAAAACCCAATACAGACCTAATACTTCTCCCAGCTGAGGGTTTGTTACAGTTGTATCCAGTCTAGACCATCCTCAGTGAGCTGCAGATTGTGGTCTCCGGACTGATACATTGTAGGAATTCGGACGAGATTTGTGCTACCGATGTACTTATCTTATAGAGGATTGTCTACACAAATACATTGTAACAAACCCTCAGCTGTGAGAAGTAGAAGATCTGTACCCGTTTCCATTTTCTGGATGTAACAAGAATGTTCCCTTTCACTGACAGCAAGCAGGTCCCCAAAATGATGATAAAATTGAGACAGTCTATTAGAAAGTTGCAGAACTTTTATATTCTGCAGTGATTAACCCCTTACTGCACCACACCGTAATATAATAGCGTGGGGAGCGGGTAGTATCTGTGCCATGCCGTACTATTAAGGCTCAGAAGCGGTGCCCCCCCCCCCCCCACGCCTTCCGCAGTGGGTGTAACATAGAAGTGTCACCCCGCCATTTATCATCTTCTATTCCTCGGTCCATACTGACCCCCACACCAAGTGTTATACAGGGGGAGGGGGCTCCCTCTCTAAGCCCATCAGCACAATCGCGGGGGGCCAATGCACTAGGTCCCCGGGTACCATAGTAACCCATTGGCACTCCGCTGACTAAAAAAAAAATGTAATCTATTTTGTAGAAAAATAAAAAATTTACTTTTTCCCTTAGGGCCTGTTCACATCCGCGTTGGCGTTCCGTCTGAGGTTTCTGTCGGGTGAACTCCACAACGGAAAGTCAAACTGAAACCACAGCTTCCGTTTCCGTCACCATTGATATCAATGGTGACGAAAACATCGCTAATGGTTTCCGTTCGTCACCATTCCGGCAGGTTTCCGTTTTAATGACGGAATCAATAGCGGAGTCGACGGTGAACAGAAATCCGCCGTCGGGTGCTTCGGTTTTGCGCAGGCGGCGGTTGCGTCGTTTTTTGGCGCCTGCGGCGGGTGCGTCGGTTTTGCGAAGGCGGCGGGTGCGCCGGTTATGCGCAGACGGCTTGTGCGTATGTTTTGCGCAGGCGGAAGGTGCGGCGGCTTTGCGCAGGCGGAGAGTGTTCGGCAGTTTTGCGCAGTCGGAGGGTGCGCCGGTTTTGCGGAGGGTGTTCGGCAGTTTTGCGTAGGCGGAGGGTGTTCGGCGGTTTTGCGTAGGCGGAGGGTGTTCGGCGGTTTTGCGGAGGGTGTTCGGCGGTTTTGCGGAGGGTGTTCGGCGGTTTTGCGGAGGGTGTTCGGCGGTTTTGCGGAGGGTGTTCGGCGGTTTTGCGGAGGGTGTTCGGCGGTTTTGCGGAGGGTGTTCGGCGGTTTTGCGGAGGGTGTTCGGCGGTTTTGCGGAGGGTGTTTGGCGGTTTTGCGGAGGTTGTTCGGCGGTTTTGCGGAGGGTGTTCGGCGGTTTTGCGGAGGGTGTTCGGCGGTTTTGCGGAGGGTGTTCGGCGGTTTTGCGGAGGGTGTTCGGCGGTTTTGCGGAGGGTGTTCGGCGGTTTTGCGGAGGGTGTTCGGCGGTTTTGCGGAGGGTGTTCGGCGGTTTTGCGGAGGGTGTTCGGCGGTTTTGCGGAGGGTGTTCGGCGGTTTTGCGGAGGGTGTTCGGCGGTTTTGCGCAGTCGGAGGGTGCGCCGGTTTTGCGCAGGCGGAAGGTGTTGCGGTTTTGCGCAGGCGGAGGGTGTTCGGCAGTTTTGCGCAGGCGGAGCGTGCGGCGGTGTTGCGCAGGTGCCGGTTACACCGCAGTCACCCTGGTTCGCTCTTGTCTTCGCAGTTGTACATGTATCAGCTGTTCCGCAGTTTAGCGCAGGCGGAGGGTGCGGCAGTGTTGTGCAGGCGCCGGTTACACCGCAGTCACCCTGGTTCGCTCTTGTCTTCGCAGTTGTACATGTATCAGCTGTTCCGCAGTTTAGCGCAGGCGGAGGGTGCGGCGGTGTTGTGCAGGTGCCGGTTACACCGCAGTCACCCTGGTTCGCTCTCCGCAGTTGTACATGTATCAGCTGTTCCGCAGTTTAGCGCAGGTGGAGGGTGCGGCGGTGTTGTGCAGGTGGAGGGTGCGGCGGTGTTGTGCAGGTGGAGGGTGCGGCAGTGTTGTGCAGGCGCCGGTTACACCGCAGTCACCCTGGTTCGCTCTTGTCTCCGCAGTTGTACATGTATCAGCTGTTCCGCAGTTTAGCTTACATCCATTCCTTTGGGATCTGCCATCGGGACATCAAGCCACAGAACCTGCTGCTGGACCCGGACACCGCTGTGCTCAAGCTCTGTGACTTCGGCAGGTAAGTTCCCCTCCTGTCATACATGATGAGAGTCTGGGTGAGAAATGAGGGTTTGAATACCAGCAGAGGCCACATCTGGAGAGAGGTTTTTAGTTTTAACTCCCAATTCAAGTGTGAGCTCCTGAGGTCAGGGATGATGGGAGTTATACATTGTGTCATGTAGTGACATATGATTGTGAGCTCCTGAGGTCAGGGATGATGTCTGCACAGGATTTATGATCTACTTTGCTCTGAGTTAACCCTTTGCTTCAGTTCCCTACAACTTTCTTATGTTTTGTTTAAATTCAATTCCTTTGGCATTTTCACCATCTCTGCTTGCAGATGTGGAATGAATGGAGACAATCCTCTGAGCTAAACCTCCTGCACTGATACATTGTTCTGTAAAGGCTGCATACAGTTGTGTCCACCTCTCAGCTGTGTGAGCAGGACCAGGTCAGAAAGGTTTTTCACGTCTTGATCTTTCCATTCATTGAGAGCAAACAAAGATCTTATCAAAATGATGAGAATTTGAAGCCAAGGTGTATTAAGACGCTACAGAAAGGTTCACTATATAATGGGGGGTAGCAAGGGGTCCGGACATAAAGTTCTGCATTCTGCGAGAAACCTGGGCCCTGTGTATATAGAACGTGCCCTCATCTGTGCTGTGAAAGGTTTCGGTCTGACAAATTCCCCAGACGACATCCGTCATGTAACGCTGCCCGAGTACTATATATAATACACAGAATCAGAGATGTTATATACAGGATGATGTGTGACCGGTATATGATATATTATACACAGGACATCAGATGTTATATACAGGATGATATGTGACCGGTATATGATATATTATACACAGGACATCAGATGTTATATACAGGATGATGTGTGACCGGTATATGATATATTATACACAGGACATCAGATGTTATATACAGGATGATGTGTGACCGGTATATGATATATTATACACAGGACATCAGATGTTATATACAGGATGATATGTGACCGGTATATGATATATTATACACAGGACATCAGATGTTATATACAGGATGATGTGTGACCGGTATATGATATATTATACACAGGACATCAGATGTTATATACAGGATGATATGTGACCGGTATATGATATATTATACACAGGACATCAGATGTTATATACAGGATGATGTGTGACCGGTATATGATATATTATACACAGGACATCAGATGTTATATACAGGATGATGTGTGACCGGTATATGATATATTATACACAGGACATCAGATGTTATATACAGGATGATGTGTGACTGGTATATGATATATTATACACAGGACATCAGATGTTATATACAGGATGATATGTGACCGGTATATGATATATTATACACAGGACATCAGATGTTATATACAGGATGATGTGTGACCGGTATATGATATATTATACACAGGACATCAGATGTTATATACAGGATGATGTGTGACCGGTATATGATATATTATACAGGACATCAGATGTTATATACAGGATGATATGTGACCGGTATATGATATATTATATACAGGACATCAGATGTAATATACAGGATGATGTGTGACCGGTATATGATATATTATACAGGACATCAGATGTTATATACAGGATGATGTGTGACCGGTATATGATATATTATACACAGGACATCAGATGTTATATACAGGATGATGTGTGACCGGTATATGATATATTATACACAGGACATCAGATGTTATATACAGGATGATGTGTGACCGGTATATGATATATTATACACAGGACATCAGATGTTATATACAGGATGATGTGTGACCGGTATATGATATATTATACAGGACATCAGATGTTATATACAGGATGATATGTGACCGGTATATGATATATTATACACAGGACATCAGATGTTATATACAGGATGATGTGTGACCGGTATATGATATATTATATACAGGACATCAGATGTTATATACAGGATGATGTGTGACCGGTATATGATATATTATACACAGGACATCAGATGTTATATACAGGATGATATGTGACCGGTATATGATATATTATACACAGGACATCAGATGTTATATACAGGATGATATGTGACCGGTATATGATATATTATACAGGACATCAGATGTTATATACAGGATGATGTGTGACCGGTATATGATATATTATACAGGACATCAGATGTTATATACAGGATGATATGTGACCGGTATATGGTATATTATACACAGGACATCAGATGTTATATACAGGATGATGTGTGACCGGTATATGATATATTATACACAGGACATCAGATGTTATATACAGGATGATATGTGACCGGTATATGATATATTATACAGGACATCAGATGTTATATACAGGATGATATGTGACCGGTATATGATATATTATACAGGACATCAGATGTTATATACAGGATGATGTGTGACCGGTATATGATATATTATACAGGACATCAGATGTTATATACAGGATGATGTGTGACCGGTATATGATATATTATACAGGACATCAGATGTTATATACAGGATGATGTGTGACCGGTATATGATATATTATATACAGGACATCAGATGTTATATACAGGATGATGTGTGACCGGTATATGATATATTATACACAGGACATCAGATGTTATATACAGGATGATGTGTGACCGGTATATGATATATTATACAGGACATCAGATGTTATATACAGGATGATGTGTGACCGGTATATGATATATTATACACAGGACATCAGATGTTATATACAGGATGATGTGTGACCGGTATATGATATATTATACACAGGACATCAGATGTTATATACAGGATGATGTGTGACCGGTATATGATATATTATACACAGGACATCAGATGTTATATACAGGATGATATGTGACCGGTATATGATATATTATACACAGGACATCAGATGTTATATACAGGATGATGTGTGACCGGTATATGATATATTATACAGGACATCAGATGTTATATACAGGATGATGTGTGACCGGTATATGATATATTATATACAGGACATCAGATGTTATATACAGGATGATGTGTGACCGGTATATGATATATTATACACAGGACATCAGATGTTATATACAGGATGATGTGTGACCGGTATATGATATATTATACACAGGACATCAGATGTTATATACAGGATGATGTGTGACCGGTATATGATATATTATACAGGACATCAGATGTTATATACAGGATGATGTGTGACCGGTATATGATATATTATACACAGGACATCAGATGTTATATACAGGATGATGTGTGACCGGTATATGATATATTATACAGGACATCAGATGTTATATACAGGATGATATGTGACCGGTATATGATATATTATACACAGGACATCAGATGTTATATACAGGATGATGTGTGACCGGTATATGATATATTATACAGGACATCAGATGTTATATACAGGATGATGTGTGACCGGTATATGATATATTATACACAGGACATCAGATGTTATATACAGGATGATATGTGACCGGTATATGATATATTATACACAGGACATCAGATGTTAGTTATATACAGGATGATGTGTGACCGGTATATGATATATTATACACAGGACATCAGATGTTATATACAGGATGATGTGTGACCGGTATATGATATATTATACAGGACATCAGATGTTATATACAGGATGATGTGTGACCGGTATATGATATATTATACACAGGACATCAGATGTTATATACAGGATGATATGTGACCGGTATATGATATATTATACACAGGACATCAGATGTTATATACAGGATGATATGTGACCGGTATATGATATATTATACACAGGACATCAGATGTTATATACAGGATGATGTGTGACCGGTATATGATGTGTATATATATATATATATATACATTGTGTTCATGCATTAGATGCCGCCGCTTATCACCATTTTCCTCTTTGTTTTACAGTGCAAAGCAGCTTGTCCGCGGTGAACCCAATGTCTCCTACATCTGCTCTCGGTACTATAGGGCTCCAGAGTTGATCTTTGGGGCCACTGATTACACCTCCAGCATAGGTGAGCAGCCGTCTTGTTACCATGTTATACTTCTTTTTTTTCGTCACATTTTTTTTAGGGCAGGCAATAAGCAGAGATATAGATTGTATTACATTTACTGAATGATGGAGGGGCGAGGCTTAACGTGACTGGATTTATATTGCCGTGGGGGAGGGCTCCTGCTGCAGACAGTTGCCTTACAGCCACGATCAGGTCTGATCTGAAGTTTGTTAGGAGGGGAAACTTGTAGACATGTTTTCTTTTTATGTTTCTCTGAAGGGGAGGAGATTAGGAAAGGACTTGCTGTAATTATTTGTGATGTGTCCGCCCCAGGACTCCACTATAGGGGACACTATCCGAGTACTGCGAGTCCTGGGGTCTTGGTAAGACTGTTATGTCTTGGCTCGCAACTGATCACCGGAAGATTGATGAGCGCAGCTCTGGATGTGGCATGATTGTAGTGTCTACATCGTGCACTGCACAATAGGCTGATGCAGAGGGAAAAACTACATCTCCCACAGTGCAATGCACCAAAGTACTGTGTCATTCTAGTAAATGTTATCACAGCAGAACGATAGAGCCGGGCGTGCTGTGGTGGCGCTGGTGCCCGTAACTGACTGACTGTGCCTCTTACTTTCCGTAGATGTGTGGTCAGCGGGCTGTGTGCTGGCAGAGCTGCTCCTGGGTCAGCCCATCTTCCCCGGGGACAGCGGTGTGGACCAGCTGGTGGAGATTATTAAGGTGAGCGACGCCGCCTCCCCCCCCTGTATACTGTGTGACCTCCTCCTCCCCCCCTGTATACTGTGTGACCTCCTCCTCCCCTGTATACTGTGTGACCTCCTCCTCCCCCCCTGTATACTGTGTGACCTCCTCCTCCCCCCCTGTATACTGTGTGACCTCCTCCTCCCCCCCTGTATACTGTGTGACCTCCTCCTCCCCCCCTGTATACTGTGTGACCTCCTCCTCCCCCTGTATACTGTGTGACCTCCTCCTCCTCCCCTGTATACTGTGTGACCTCCTCCTCCTCCCCTGTATACTGTGTGACCTCCTCCTCCTCCCCTGTATACTGTGTGACCTCCTCCTCCTCCCCTGTATACTGTGTGACCTCCTCCTCCCCTGTATACTGTGTGACCTCCTCCTCCTCCCCCTGTATACTGTGTGACCTCCTCCTCCTCCCCCCCTGTATACTGTGTGACCTCACCTCCTCCCCCCCTGTATACTGTGTGACCTCACCTCCTCCCCCCCTGTATACTGTTTGACCTCCACCTCCTCCCCCCCTGTATACTGTGTGACCTCACCTCCTCCCCCCCTGTATACTGTGTGACCTCACCTCCTCCCCCCCTGTATACTGTGTGACCTCACCTCCTCCCCCCCTGTATACTGTTTGACCTCCACCTCCTCCCCCCCTGTATACTGTGTGACCTCCTCCTCCCCTGTATACTGTGTGACCTCCTCCCCCCTGTATACTGTTTGACCTCCTCCTCCTCCCCTGTATACTGTGTGACCTCCTCCTCCCCTGTATACTGTGTGACCTCCTCCTCCCCTGTATACTGTGTGACCTTCTCCTCCTCCCCTGTATACTGTGTGACCTCCTCCTCCTCCCCTGTATACTGTGTGACCTCCTCCCCCCCTGTATACTGTGTGACCTCCTCCTCCTCCCCTGTATACTGTGTGACCTCCTCCTCCTCCCCTGTATACTGTGACCTCCTCCCCCCCTGTATACTGTGTGACCTCCTCCTCCTCCCCTGTATACTGTGTGACCTCCACCTCCTCCCCTGTATACTGTGTGACCTCCTCCCCCCCTGTATACTGTGTGACCTCCTCCTCTCCTGTATACTGTGTGACCTCCACCTCCTCCCCTGTATACTGTGACCTCCTCCTCCTCCCCTGTATACTGTGACCTCCTCCTCCCCTGTATACTGTGACCTCCTCCTCCCCTGTATACTGTGTGACCTCCTCCTCCCCTGTATACTGTGTGACCTCCTCCTCCCCTGTATACTGTGTGACCTCCTCCTCCCCTGTATACTGTGTGACCTCCTCCTCCCCTGTATACTGTGACCTCCTCCTCCCCTGTATACTGTGTGACCTCCTCCTCTCCTGTATACTGTGTGACCTCCTCCTCCTCCCCTGTAGACTGTGTGACCTCCTCCTCCTCCCCTGTAGACTGTGTGACCTCCTCCTCCCCCCCTGTATACTGTGTGACCTCCACCTCCTCCCTGTATACTGTGTGACCTCCTCCTCCCCTGTATACTGTGTGACCTCCTCCTCCCCCCCTGTATACTGTGTGACCTCCTCCTCCCCCCCTGTATACTGTGTGACCTCCTCCTCCTCCCCTGTATACTGTGTGACCTCCTCCTCCCCCCCCCTGTATACTGTGTGACCTCCTCCTCCCCCCCTGTATACTGTGTGACGACCTCCTCCTCCCCTGTATACTGTGTGACCTCCTCCTCCTCCTCCCCTGTATACTGTGTGACCTCCTCCTCCCCTGTATACTGTGTGACCTCCTCCTCCCCCCCCCTGTATACTGTGTGACCTCCTCCTCCCCCCCCCCTGTATACTGTGTGACCTCCTCCTCCCCCCCCCCTGTATACTGTGTGACCTCACCTCCTCCCCTGTATACTGTGTGACCTCCTCCTCCCCCCCCCCTGTATACTGTGTGACCTCCTCCTCCTCCCCTGTATACTGTGTGACCTCCTCCTCCCCTGTATACTGTGTGACCTCCACCTCCTCCCCTGTATACTGTGTGACCTCACCTCCTCCCCTGTATACTGTGTGACCTCCTCCTCCCCCCCCCTTGTATACTGTGTGACCTCCTCCTCCCCCCCCCTTGTATACTGTGTGACCTCCTCCTCCTCCCCTGTATACTGTGTGACCTCCTCCTCCCCTGTATACTGTGTGACCTCCTCCTCCTCCTCCCCTGTATACTGTGTGACCTCCTCCTCCTCCTCCCCTGTATACTGTGTGACCTCCTCCTCCTCCTCCCCTGTATACTGTGTGACCTCCTCCTCCTCCTCCCCTGTATACTGTGTGACCTCCTCCTCCTCCCCTGTATACTGTGTGACCTCCTCCTCCTCCCCCCCTGTATACTGTGTGACCTCCTCCTCCTCCCCTGTATACTGTGTGACCTCCTCCTCCTCCCCTGTATACTGTGTGATCTCCTCCTCCTCCCCTGTATACTGTGTGACCTCCTCCTCCTCCCCTGTATACTGTGTGACCTCCTCCTCCTCCCCTGTATACTGTGTGACCTCCTCCTCCTCCCCTGTATACTGTGTGACCTCCACCTCCTCCTCCTCCCCTGTATACTGTGTGACCTCACCTCCTCCTCCTCCCCTGTATACTGTGTGACCTCCTCCTCCCCCCCCCTTGTATACTGTGTGACCTCCTCCTCCCCTGTATACTGTGTGACCTCCTCCTCCTCCTCCCCTGTATACTGTGTGACCTCCTCCTCCTCCTCCCCTGTATACTGTGTGACCTCCTCCTCCCCTGTATACTGTGTGACCTCCTCCTCCTCCCCTGTATACTGTGTGACCTCCTCCTCCTCCCCTGTATACTGTGTGACCACCTCCTCCTCCCCTGTATACTGTGTGACCTCCTCCTCCCCCCCCCCTGTATACTGTGTGACCTCCTCCCCCCCTGTATACTGTGTGACCTCCTCCTCCTCCCCTGTATACTGTGTGACCTCCTCCTCCTCCCCTGTATACTGTGTGACCTCCTCCTCCTCCCCTGTATACTGTGTGACCTCCTCCTCCTCCCCTGTATACTGTGTGACCTCCTCCTCCTCCCCTGTATACTGTGTGACCTCCTCCTCCCCTGTATACTGTGTGACCTCCTCCTCCCCCCCCTGTATACTGTGTGACCTCCTCCTCCCCCCCCCCTGTATACTGTGTGACCTCCTCCTCCTCCCCTGTATACTGTGACCTCCTCCTCCTCCCCTGTATACTGTGTGACCTCCACCTCCTCCCCTGTATACTGTGTGACCTCCTCCTCCTCCCCTGTATACTGTGTGACCTCCTCCTCCTCCCCTGTATACTGTGTGACCTCCACCTCCTCCCCTGTATACTGTGTGACCTCCTCCTCCTCCCCTGTATACTGTGTGACCTCCTCCTCCCCTGTATACTGTGACCTCCACCTCCTCCCCTGTATACTGTTTGACCTCCTCCTCCTCCCCTGTATACTGTGTGACCTCCTCCTCCTCCCCTGTATACTGTGTGACCTCCTCCTCCTCCCCTGTATACTGTGTGACCTCCTCCTCCTCCTCCCCTGTATACTGTGTGACCTCCTCCTCCTCCTCCTCCCCTGTATACTGTGTGACCTCCTCCTCCTCCCCTGTATACTGTGTGACCTCCTAATCCTCCCCTGTATACTGTGTGACCTCCTAATCCTCCCCTGTATACTGTGTGACCTCCACCTCCTCCCCTGTATACTGTGACCTCCTCCTCCTCCCCTGTATACTGTGTGACCTCCTCCTCCTCCTCCTCCTCCCCTGTATACTGTGTGACCTCCTCCTCCTCCTCCCCTGTATACTGTGTGACCTCCTCCCCTGTATACTGTGTGACCTCCTCTTCCTCCTCCTCTCCTGTATACTGTGTGACCTCCTCCTCCTCCCCTGTATACTGTGTGACCTCCTAATCCTCCCCTGTATACTGTGTGACCTCCACCTCCTCCCCTGTATACTGTGTGACCTCCTCCTCCTCTCCTGTATACTGTGTGACCTCCTCCTCCTCCCCTGTATACTGTGTGACCTCCTCCTCCTCCCCTGTATACTGTGTGACCTCCTCCTCCTCCCCTGTATACTGTGTGACCTCCTCCTCCTCCCCTGTATACTGTGTGACCTCCACCTCCTCCCCTGTATACTGTGTGACCTCCTCCTCCTCCCCTGTATACTGTGTGACCTCCTCCTCCCCCCCCCTGTATACTGTGTGACCTCCTCCTCCCCCCCCCCCTGTATACTGTGTGACCTCCTCCTCCTCCCCTGTATACTGTGTGACCTCCTCCTCCTCCTCCCCTGTATACTGTGTGACCTCCTCCTCCTCCTCCTCCCCTGTATACTGTGTGACCTCCTCCTCCTCCCCTGTATACTGTGTGACCTCCTAATCCTCCCCTGTATACTGTGTGACCTCCTAATCCTCCCCTGTATACTGTGTGACCTCCACCTCCTCCCCTGTATACTGTGACCTCCTCCTCCTCCCCTGTATACTGTGTGACCTCCTCCTCCTCCTCCCCTGTATACTGTGTGACCTCCTCCCCTGTATACTGTGTGACCTCCTCTTCCTCCTCCTCTCCTGTATACTGTGTGACCTCCTCCTCCTCCCCTGTATACTGTGTGACCTCCTAATCCTCCCCTGTATACTGTGTGACCTCCACCTCCTCCCCTGTATACTGTGTGACCTCCTCCTCCTCTCCTGTATACTGTGTGACCTCCTCCTCCCCTGTATACTGTGTGACCTCCTCCTCCTCCCCTGTATACTGTGTGACCTCCTCCTCCTCCCCTGTATACTGTGTGACCTCCTCCTCCTCCCCTGTATACTGTGTGACCTCCACCTCCTCCCCTGTATACTGTGTGACCTCCTCCTCCTCCCCTGTATACTGTGTGACCTCCTCCTCCTCCCCTGTATACTGTGTGACCTCCTCCTCCCCCCCTGTATACTGTGTAACCTCCTCCTCCTCCCCTGTATACTGTGTGACCTCCTCCTCCTCCCCTGTATACTGTGTGACCTCCTCCTCCTCCCCTGTATACTGTGTGACCTCCACCTCCTCCCCTGTATACTGTGTGACCTCCTCCTCCCCTGTATACTGTGTGACCTCCTCCTCTCCTGTATACTGTGTGACCTCCTCCTCCTCCCCTGTATACTGTGTGACCTCCACCTCCTCCCCTGTATACTGTGTGACCTCCTCCTCCTCCCCTGTATACTGTGTGACCTCCTCCTCCCCCCCTGTATACTGTGTGACCTCCTCCTCCTCCCCTGTATACTGTGTGACCTCCACCTCCTCCCCTGTATACTGTGTGACCTCCTCCTCCTCCCCTGTATACTGTGTGACCTCCTCCTCCCCCCCTGTATACTGTGTGACCTCCTCCTCCTCCCCTGTATACTGTGTAACCTCCTCCTCCTCCTCCCCTGTATACTGTGACCTCCTCCTCCTCCTCCTCCCCTGTATACTGTGTGACCTCCTCCTCCCCCCCCTGTATACTGTGTGACCTCCTCCCCCCCTGTATACTGTGTGACCTCCTCCTCCTCCCCTGTATACTGTGTGACCTCCTCCTCCTCCCCTGTATACTGTGTGACCTCCTCCTCCTCCCCTGTATACTGTGTGACCTCCTCCTCCTCCCCTGTATACTGTGTGACCTCCTCCTCCCCTGTATACTGTGTGACCTCACCTCCTCCCCTGTATACTGTGTGACCTCCTCCTCCCCCCCCCCTGTATACTGTGTGACCTCCTCCTCCCCCCCCCCCTGTATACTGTGTGACCTCCCCCTCCTCCCCTGTATACTGTGTGACCTCCACCTCCTCCCCTGTATACTGTGTGACCTCCACCTCCTCCCCTGTATACTGTGTGACCTCCTCCTCCTCCCCTGTATACTGTGTGACCTCCACCTCCTCCTCCCCTGTATACTGTGTGACCTCCTCCTCCTCCCCCCCTGTATACTGTGTGACCTCCTCCTCCCCCCCTGTATACTGTGTGACCTCCTCCTCCTCCCCTGTATACTGTGTGACCTCCTCCTCCTCCCCCCCTGTATACTGTGTGACCTCCTCCTCCTCCCCTGTATACTGTGTGACCTCCTCCTCCTCCCCCCCTGTATACTGTGTGACCTCCTCCTCCTCCCCTGTATACTGTGTGACCTCCTCCCCTGTATACTGTGTGACCTCCTCCTCCCCCCCTGTATACTGTGTGACCTCACCTCCTCCTCCCCTGTATACTGTGTGACCTCCTCCTCCCCTGTATACTGTGTGACCTCACCTCCTCCCCCCCTGTATACTGTGTGACCTCCACCTCCTCCCCCCCCTGTATACTGTGTGACCTCCTCCTCCCCTGTATACTGTGTGACCTCCTCCTCCCCTGTATACTGTGTGACCTCCTCCTCCCCTGTATACTGTGTGACCTCCTCCTCCCCTGTATACTGTGTGACCTCCTCCTCCCCTGTATACTGTGTGACCTCCTCCCCTGTATACTGTGTGACCTCCTCCTCCTCCCCTGTATACTGTGTGACCTCCTCCTCCCCTGTATACTGTGTGACCTCCTCCTCCCCTGTATACTGTGTGACCTCCTCCTCCTCCCCTGTATACTGTGTGACCTCCTCCTCCCCCCCTGTATACTGTGTGACCTCCTCCTCCTCCCCTGTATACTGTGTGACCTCCTCCTCCCCTGTATACTGTGTGACCTCCTCCTCCCCTGTATACTGTGTGACCTCCTCCTCCCATGTATACTGTGTGACCTCCTCCTCCCCTGTATACTGTGTGACCTCCTCCTCCTCCCCTGTATACTGTGTGACCTCCTCCCCCCCTGTATACTGTGTGACCTCCCCCCCTGTATACTGTGTGACCTCCTCCCCTGTATACTGTGTGACCTCCTCCCCTGTATACTGTGTGACCTCCTCCTCCCCTGTATACTGTGTGACCTCCTCCCCTGTATACTGTGTGACCTCCTCCTCCCCTGTATACTGTGTGACCTCCTCCTCCTCCCCTGTATACTGTGTGACCTCCTCCTCCTCCCCTGTATACTGTGTGACCTCCTCCCCCCCTGTATACTGTGTGACCTCCTCCCCTGTATACTGTGTGACCTCCTCCTCCTCCCCTGTATACTGTGTGACCTCCTCCCCCCCTTTATACCGTGTGACCTCCCCCCCTTTATACCGTGTGACCTCCTCCCCTGTATACTGTGTGACCTCCTCCTCTCCTGTATACTGTGTGACCTCCTCCTCCCCTGTATACTGTGACCTCCTCCTCCCCTGTATACTGTGTGACCTCCACCTCCCCTGTAGACTGTGTGACCTCCTCCTCCCCTGTATACTGTGACCTCCTCCTCCTCCCCTGTATATTGTGTGACCTCCTCCTCCTCCCCTGTATACTGTGTGACCTCCTCCTCCTCCTCCTCCCCTGTATACTGTGTGACCTCCTCCTCCCCCCCTGTATACTGTGTGACCTCCACCTCCTCCCTGTATACTGTGTGACCTCCTCCTCCTCCCCTGTATACTGTGTGACCTCACCTCCTCCCCTGTATACTGTGTGACCTCCTCCTCCCCCCCCCTGTATACTGTGTGACCTCCTCCTCCCCCCCCCCTGTATACTGTGTGACCTCCCCCTCCTCCCCTGTATACTGTGTGACCTCCACCTCCTCCCCTGTATACTGTGTGACCTCCACCTCCTCCCTGTATACTGTGTGACCTCCTCCTCCCCTGTATACTGTGACCTCCTCCTCCTCCCCTGTATACTGTGTGACCTCCTCCTCCTCCCCTGTATACTGTGTGACCTCCTCCCCCCCTGTATACTGTGTGACCTCCTCCTCCCCCCCTGTATACTGTGTGACCTCCTCCTCCCCCCCCCCCCCTGTATACTGTGTGACCTCCTCCTCCTCCTCCCCTGTATACTGTGTGACCTCCTCCTCCTCCCCTGTATACTGTGTGACCTCCTCCTCCTCCCCTGTATACTGTGTGACCTCCTCCTCCTCCTCCCCTGTATACTGTGTGACCTCCTCCTCCTCCTCCTCCCCTGTATACTGTGTGACCTCCTCCTCCTCCTCCTCCCCTGTATACTGTGTGACCTCCACCTCCTCCCCTGTATACTGTGTGACCTCCTCCTCCTCCCCTGTATACTGTGTGACCTCCTCCTCCTCCTCCCCTGTATACTGTGTGACCTCCTCCCCCCCTGTATACTGTGTGACCTCACCTCCTCCCCTGTATACTGTGTGACCTCCTCCCCTGTATACTGTGTGACCTCCTCCTCCCCCCCTGTATACTGTGTGACCTCCTCCTCCCCTGTATACTGTGTGACCTCCTCCTCCTCCCCTGTATACTGTGTGACCTCCTCCTCCTCCCCTGTATACTGTGTGACCTCCTCCTCCTCCCCTGTATACTGTGTGACCTCCTCCTCCCCTGTATACTGTGTGACCTCCTCCTCCCCCCCCCTGTATACTGTGTGACCTCCTCCTCCTCCTCCTCCTCCCCTGTATACTGTGACCTCCTCCTCCTCTCCTGTATACTGTGTGACCTCCTCCTCCCCTGTATACTGTGTGACCTCCTCCTCCTCCTCCCCTGTATACTGTGTGACCTCCTCCTCCCCTGTATACTGTGTGACCTCACCTCCTCCCCTGTATACTGTGTGACCTCTCGTTATTTCGGGGTAATCTCCGCACTTGTACCCCTGCGGTATTTCCTGTAGTTTATAAGACGGCGGCTGACGCTGTGATGTCATCAGTCATGGAGCTCATCAGAACGGATTATCTTATTGTTTACATGATGGCGGCCGGTGCTGTGAGGACGGGTCTTTGCGGGGTCTTTGCCGGGTCTTTGCAGGTCACCCCTCTATCTTTACACCTCAGAGCCGACGTCTTATCTGCAGATGAATACAGGAGCCGGCTCTGCACTGCCCTCTAGTGTCACCGCATGATACCACATCTGCGGCTGATACATGATGGTAGTGCGAGAACATAGCGAGGGGATGACACCTCCTGATATCACCCTCGTCAGGGGCCACAGTGCGCTGCATCGTCTGCCCTCACCTCGTTGTGAGCATCCAGGGTCTGGGGGGGGTCCGGTCTCGCTCCTCTGAGTCCTCATCCAGGAATCGGCAGATCTTACTCTTGAGAGCATGCTACGTCCGTGCCGGGGGGGAGGGGTATAAGAGCCGGCGATGAATCCCTTCACCATCTAGATAGGGCAGCGCAGAGCGTCACTCTCCAGCCAGTCTCCGTCCCTCCCGCCACATCTGCTGAGGACCCTCCTTCCAGGACCTTCGCTGCGGACATTTACTCCTATTTCCGGAGTCGTATTCGGGTTGTGATTCTGCGGGTAGCCACGCCACGTTTGGGGCGAGCAGATATTAATATTCGTGGGCAAGTGTCACTTGTGTTGGGTTGATGCGGATGAATACAATGGAGCTGTGTGTTATAGCAGAGCTGTCCAGACCTAGCGTTACAGTGTGTCATGTCTGGACGAGGCGGGAGATACAGCCGTGAAGGGTCTGTCCCCATTTATGAGTGTAGATCCCGTGGAGGCGTGCAGAGGATTCTGGGACCACTTCTTTGTTCTTCGGTGACTGGCGGCAGAGTTACTAACGTGTCCTCTTTAATCCGTTCCCTTCATTGATTCGGAGCTCCTGCCCGTGATTTGTGTCCCCCCCCCCCGGAGACTGTGTGACCCACTTGTTCTCAGACACTCGTCTCCTCGTTACCCCTTGACTTGTGGGGAGGGGGTTGTCACTAGGAAGCTGTGCGGTGGATTTATTTTGTCGCCGGTCCAGGATTGTGATGCTTTTTCCTCCTCTGACCTGTAATTTTGGATATGTGACCCCCGCCATTAGGGATTGTATATGGACTGTTCCATGTGGACTGTTGGGTAGGTGGTGTCTCTATTATGGCCAGAGCCTGGCACGTGGAATAGTCCATATAATCCTTGCACTAGACGGGGTCTTCAGTCACAATCGAGGGCGTCGTGCGGATGAAATCTGGGCCCTGCAGCCCGTCTGGCGCCCGCACACAGCGGTGGTCACAGGAACGTTGGGCAGCCCAGAATGAGAATTCCTGTTCTGTTTATGACCCTCCAGTCCTCGCATGATGAAGCGGAGGGAGCGGAGTTGTCACATGACTTTACCTGACTACTTCTATGGGAAAATCGGTGTCATGGAGACAAGTCACCAGCAGCTGCCATGTGGAAACCAGACTGTCACTCGGAAAGGATCCCTGACACAAGCTATGGCGTGTTGTATCCGGACCCTGACACACTTACCTGTGGTTACCGCCGGCCGCTTCTCCAGGTCCCCCAGCACTTCACCCACATTCCCTTTTTTTTCTTCTGTTCTGTAATAATGTCATGTGGTTGCAGGTCCTGGGAACACCAACGCGGGAGCAGATCCGAGAAATGAACCCCAACTACACAGAATTCAAGTTTCCTCAGATAAAGGCGCACCCCTGGACTAAGGTGAGACCCACGTATGAGCGAACACCCCCCACCTCCCTGACCCATGACCTCTGACTGCGCATGTGACCTCTGTGTAGGGAGGGGAAGTAACGTGGACTCTGACAACAAGTGTCAAGGGGGCGACAGCCTTGACCACCTGCGATGTGTCCGGAGGGGACATCTAACGGCCCCTGATTCATTTTTGGGGTGTTTACTGTTCAATTTGTGAGCCATGTGGCCCCTCCACCCCATATGTGACGTGTCCCCCCAGAATCCAGTGACCCTACATGGTGCTCCGAGGCAGTCGCTCCGTCTATGGGAGGATAAGGAGAACTGGAGGAGTTGCTGACCCCTGTAGACGGGTGTATGGTGGGACCCCTATACCTGGCGCCCGGGCCTGCTCTAGGTGTATGTGGAGATTTATCAGCCCGGCGTTGGAGCAGGTTCACCCTGATCGTTATGATCTGCGCTCGTGTGACCGGTACGGACGCCTGCCGTGTATATACTCAGCACCTTGTAAGACCTCCATAGATGGGGGTCCGGGCGCCATGGGTTATAAATGACAGAACTATGAGGCCTACAGAGCAGAGGACCGCCACGTGCCGAGTGATGGTGAGAGCGATGAGAAGTGTCCCCCGGGCCGTGTACAGGTGGAGGGTCTGCAGTGTAACACAGCCGCAGGGGAGTATATCAGGTGGGGGGTGACGTATATCCCGGCACCGTCCTCTTCCCTCCATCACGTTGAATTTTTCATAATGAAGCATTGACCCCCAGCTCCTGCCCCTCCCCCTTCCATCTCATCCTCTCCATGACAAGTCTTCACGAGCCGCACACTCAGTCAGATCTATTTTTTTTTTTATTTTTAAAGGGTTATGTCTTTTTGCAGGTTTTCAGAGCTCGGACTCCCCCAGAGGCCATTGCGCTGTGCAGCCGTCTGCTGGAATATACGCCCACCGCCCGCCTCACCCCGCTGGACGCCTGTGCACACTCCTTCTTTGATGAGCTGCGAGACCCCAACCCCAAGCTCCCCAATGGCCGTGAATTCCCTGCACTGTTTAACTTTACCACTCAAGGTAGATACCACTCATGGAGAGATCGGGGGCCACACGCCTCCGAAATAAGTTCTGGCACACCCGTCTCCCTGACCAGCTTTATCCAAGGACCCGTCGTGTCCTGCTGCGCGACATTTACGAGTCTGGAGCCGGCGTCCAAATACCGTGCAGTGCGGCCCACACGTATATAGTTCTTGTAATTGGAAACGTTCTGCAACTTTCTAACAGACTTTGTCAGGTTTTTGCCATTTCTTTGCTTGCTGTCAGTGAATAGGAACTCTTTATCATCCAGAGGCTAAAAATCTTTCCTGACCTAAAATCTTACACAGCTGAAGTTGAGTTACAATGTATTGGTCCAATACAGAGAGATTTTTGCTGCTGCTGTGTTGGGCTCACAGGAGATTGTCTACACTCATACGTTTTAACAAACACTCAGTTGTGAGAGCAGGACTAGGACCGGGCAGGTTTTCAGCTTCTGGATGTAAACCATGAATGTTCCCATTCACTGACTGCAAGAAGAGATCTTGAAAATGATGAAGATTGAAACACAAAGTTTATTAGAAAGTTGCACAGCTTCCCATCGCACATTAGAAACCCCTGTGACCCCTTCCCGTACAGCGCCGTAAAGTGGCGCAGGCAAAAGTTCCTGAACGCGCTCCACCGTACATATACAGCAACGCGGCAACTAGAACGTCTATCGTGGCATTTTAACGCCTTCGCCATCGCAACCGATAGTGATCGCTGCGCTATTAGGAGTAAGCTGAGGGGGAGGCGGCTCCCGTTGTCATGTCCGCACCCCGGCATTGTGATTGCTGGGCCTAACTAAGGCTGCTCTATTTTAGGTCTGACCTAACAGACGCCTGTGCCTCTTATATGCAAAACATTATAGAAAGAAGTAAAAGTCCCCAAGTGAAAACAAGACACAATAAAAACAATTGCTATCCTCATAATCACAACGCCCTGTACCAGAAAAAACAAGACTTCACCCCGCTACCTCAGCAAGGTAATACCTCTGCAGCTTTAATGGGTCAGTACAACCTCGCTGCGGCGGTCCTGATCCTTACACCAGAGAAGGGACTGGAGATGACCTGTGGGGGGGCAGTGATGAGTGGGTGACCCTGATCATGTAAAACCCGCAACACAATGTCTCTGCGGAGCCGCGACTGTGATAAAGCAGAGTGTTCAACCAATGAGGAACATTATTAATAACTAAAGGGAACAATGGTTTTATCTGATACTAAAAGTAGTAAATCTGCCCCATTGGTACATATATGGCCGGCAGAAAAGGTATGTCCACCTATGATCACCATTATACAGTATATATATATAATCTCCATAAACAGCTGAGTCACTGTGTACATACATTACATAACTTATCCTGTACTGATCCTGAGTTACATCCTGTATTATACTCCAGAGCTGCACTCACTATTCTGCTGGTGGAATCACTGTGTACATACATTACATTACTTATCCTGTACTGACCCTGAGTTACATCCTGTATTATACTCCAGAGCTGCACTCACTATTCTGCTGGTGGAATCACTGTGTACATACATTACATTACTTATCCTGTACTGATCCTGAGATATATCCTGTATTATACTCCAGAGCTGCACTCTCTATTCTGCTGGTGGAGTCACTGTGTACATACATTACATTACTTATCCTGTACTGATCCTGAGTTACATCCTGTATTATACTCCAGAGCTGCACTCACTATTCTGCTGGTGGAGTCACTGTGTACATACATTACTTATCCTGTACTGATCCTGAGTTATATCCTGTATTGTACTCCAGAGCTGCACTCACTATTCTGCTGGTGGAGTCACTGTGTACATACATTACATTACTTATCCTGTACTGATCCTGAGTTACATCCTGTATTATACTCCAGAGCTGCACTCACTATTCTGCTGGTGGAGTCACTGTGTACATACATTACATTACTTATCCTATACTGATCCTGAGTTACATCCTGTATTATACTCCAGAGCTGCACTCACTATTCTGCTGGTGGAGTCACTGTGTACATACATTACATTACTTATCCTATACTGATCCTGAGTTACATCCTGTATTATACTCCAGAGCTGCACTCACTATTCTGCTGGTGGAGTCACTGTGTACATACATTACATTACTTATCCTGTACTGATCCTGAGTTATATCCTGTATTATACTCCAGAGCTGCACTCACTATTCTGCTGGTGGAGTCACTGTGTACATACATTACATTACTTATCCTGTACTGATCCTGAGTTACATCCTGTATTATACTCCAGAGCTGCACTCACTATTCTGCTGGTGGAGTCACTGTGTACATACATTACTTATCCTGTACTGATCCTGAGTTACATCCTGTATTATACTCCAGAGCTGCACTCACTATTCTGCTGGTGGAGTCACTGTGTACATACATTACATTACTTATCCTGTACTGATCCTGAGTTACATCCTGTATTATACTCCAGAGCTGCACTCACTATTCTGCTGGTGGAGTCACTGTGTACATACATTACATTACTTATCCTGTACTGATCCTGAGTTACATCCTGTATTATACTCCAGAGCTGCACTCACTATTCTGCTGGTGGAGTCACTGTGTACATACATGACATTACTTATCCTGTACTGATCCTGAGTTACATCCTGTATTATACTCCAGAGCTGCACTCACTATTCTGCTGGTGGAGTCACTGTGTACATACATTACATTACTTATCCTGTACTGATCCTGAGTTACATCCTGTATTATACTCCAGAGCTGCACTCACTATTCTGCTGGTGGAGTCACTGTGTACATACATTACATGACTTATCCTGTACTGATCCCGAGTTATATCCTGTATTATACTCCAGAGCTGCACTCACTATTCTGCTGGTGGAGTCACTGTGTACATACATTACATTACTTATCCTGTACTGATCCTGAGTTACATCCTGTGTTATACTCCAGAGCTGCACTCACTATTCTGCTGGTGGAGTCACTGTGTACATACATTACTTATCCTGTACTGATCCTGAGTTATATCCTGTATTATACTCCAGAGCTGCACTCACTATTCTGCTGGTGGAGTCACTGTGTACATACATTACATGACTTATCCTGTACTGATCCTGAGTTACATCCTGTATTATACTCCAGAGCTGCACTCACTATTCTGCTGGAGGTGTCACTGTGTACATACATTACATTACTTATCCTGTACTGATCCTGAGTTATATCCTGTATTATACTCCAGAGCTGCACTCACTATTCTGCTGGTGGAGTCACTGTGTACATACATTACATTACTTATCCTGTACTGATCCTGAGTTACATCCTGTATTATACTCCAGAGCTGCACTCACTATTCTGCTGGTGGAGTCACTGTGTACATACATTACATTACTTATCCTGTACTGATCCTGAGTTACATCCTGTATTATACTCCAGAGCTGCACTCACTATTCTGCTGGTGGAGTCACTGTGTACATACATTACATTACTTATCCTGTACTGATCCTGAGTTACATCCTGTATTATACTCCAGAGCTGCACTCACTATTCTGCTGGTGGAGTCACTGTGTACATACATTACATTACTTATCCTGTACTGATCCTGAGTTACATCCTGGAATTGTGTGGCGGATTCAGCTGCAAAAATTCTGCTGTGTGAACAGGGCACTAATAATGCAGGGGGGGGGGGGCTGTTAGCTTCTCTACATCAGGTGACTGCAGAGCTCCGTGTAAAGGTGACATTGCCCAGAATCACCGGAACAAGCTCTGCAGACGCTGAACAAGCAGGTGACGCTGAGCTTAGTTTGTTATATCCGCTTTATATGTCCAGTATCTGCCCCCCCCCTCTATATTATTGCCCCTCCTCTTTATTATTATTGCCCCTCCTCTCTATTATTATTGCCCCTCCTCTCTATTATTATTGCCCCTCCTCTTTATTATTATTGCCCCTCCTCTTTATTATTGCCCCTCCTCTCTATTATTATTGCCCCCCCTCTGACTAGTCTTTTCTTCCTCATTTACAGAACTGTCAAGTAACCCCTCCCTGTCGTCTATCCTCATCCCAGCGCACGCTCGGAGCCAATCCTCTGTGTCCACCCCCACGAATGCCACCGCCACATCAGGTGAGACGCCGCCGCGTGCCCAGCATTACTAATATGTAGCGTCCGTCACGTGTGCTGCTGATGTATTGATAAAGATTTCCTTGTTACAAGCTGCGATGCCTAATGTAACCCTCCACATAGAGCTGTCAGACACCCGGCAGCAGCACAGTGACAGCTGTCAGCTCAGGAGACACCCGGCAGCCGCACAGTGACAGCTGTCAGGTCAGGAGACACCCGGCAGCAGCACAGTGACAGCTGTCGGGAGACACCTGGCAGCAGCACAGTGACAGCTGTCAGGAGACACCCGGCAGCAGCACAGTGACAGCTGTCAGGAGACACCCGGCAGCAGCACAGTGACAGCTGTCAGGAGACACCCGGCAGCAGCACAGTGACAGCTGTCAGGAGACACCCGGCAGCAGCACAGTGACAGCTGTCAGGAGACACCCGGCAGCAGCACAGTGACAGCTGTCAGGAGACACCCGGCAGCAGCACAGTGACAGCTGTCAGGAGACACCCGGCAGCAGCACAGTGACAGCTGTCAGGAGACACCCGGCAGCAGCACAGTGACAGCGGGTTCTGACAAAGAAATTCATAAATACACACAGGAAAAATATTTGTTTTTTGGAGTGGGAAAGCTGGGTGACAACCAATATGGCTGCCCAGACACCTATGGAGGCTGCACCCAGCTTTCCCAAACTCCTAAATAACTCCCTGTAAGCCATTGTAATGGTGTAAATAATCAACCAGACAACTGCTGGATGCACAGCGCCACCTAGTGTCCAAGGTCAATAATGCAATGCAGCCTGAGCCAGCGTCCCTGGTATTGAAGGGGCTTGTGGAGGTGCCTGGGGGGTCTGGTGGCAGGTATGGGATTCATGGCTGGGGGTCTAGTGACAGGTATGGGGATCATGGCTGTGTGTCTAGGGGTCGGTATAGGATTCATGGCTGTGTGCCTGGGGGGGGTCTGGTGGCAGGTATGTGATTCATGGCTGTGTCTAGGGGTCGGTATAGGATTCATGGCTGTGTCTAGGGGCAGGTATGGGGTTCATGGCTGTGTCTAGGGGCAGGTATGGGGTTCATGGCTGTGTCTAGGGGCAGGTATGGGGTTCATGGCTGTGTCTAGGGGCAGGTATGGGGTTCATGGCTGTGTCTAGGGGCAGGTATGGGGTTCATGGCTGTGTCTAGGGGCAGGTATGGGGTTCATGGCTGTGTCTAGGGGCAGGTATGGGGTTCATGGCTGTGTCTAGGGGCAGGTATGGGGTTCATGGCTGTGTCTAGGGGCAGGTATGGGGTTCATGGCTGTGTCTAGGGGCAGGTATAGGATTCATGGCTGTGTCTAGGGGTCGGTAGAGGATTCATGGCTGTGTCTAGGGGCAGGTATGGGGTTCATGGCTGTGTCTAGGGGCAGGTATGGGGTTCATGGCTGTGTCTAGGGGTCGGTATAGGATTCATGGCTGTGTCTAGGGGTCGGTAGAGGATTCATGGCTGTGTCTAGGGGCAGGTATGGGGTTCATGGCTGTGTCTAGGGGCAGGTATGGGGTTCATGGCTGTGTCTAGGGGCAGGTATGGGGTTCATGGCTGTGTCTAGGGGCAGGTATGGGGTTCATGGCTGTGTCTAGGGGCAGGTATGGGGTTCATGGCTGTGTCTAGGGGCAGGTATGGGGTTCATGGCTGTGTCTAGGGGCAGTTATGGGGTTCATGGCTGTGTCTAGGGGCAGTTATGGGGTTCATGGCTGTGTCTAGGGGCAGGTATGGGGTTCATGGCTGTGTCTAGGGGCAGGTATGGGGTTCATGGCTGTGTCTAGGGGCAGGTATGGGGTTCATGGCTGTGTCTAGGGGCAGGTATGGGGTTCATGGCTGTGTCTAGGGGCAGTTATGGGGTTCATGGCTGTGTCTAGGGGCAGGTATGGGGTTCATGGCTGTGTCTAGGGGCAGGTATGGGGTTCATGGCTGTGTCTAGGGGCAGGTATGGGGTTAATGGCTGGGGGTCTAGGGGCAGGTATGGGGTTCATGGCTGGGGGTCTAGGGGCAGGTATGGGGTTCATGGCTGTGTGTCTGGGGGTCTAGGATAATGAGGGTTCTTTTCTGCCTGAGACTACCAGGGTTACGGACATTGAGTTAATATCATCCCCAGTTCTAGAGCATGTTAGGGGTTAATGTCTGTAATCTGAAGGCAGTGAAGGAGTTAATGGAGTTTTCCTGAATTAGAGAACCTCAGACTCCGCCACACCTGTCCATTCCTGCTCTATTCAAGTGAATGGGGCTGAGCTGCAATACCACACACAACCTTCGGACAGGTGTGGCGCTGTTTTTGAAGAAAAGAGTTATGTTTTCTATTCCTGGACAACCCCTTTTAACTCCTTCACTGCTCTCGACCACCCGCCGGGAATACAGGCATGAATCCCTTCCCTGGACCACCAGAGATGCTGATAATAGGGCTCCATGCACACGGCCGTATTTTTCATCCGTCACTGTATTTTTACGGATGGGTGTCCGTGCCGCAGAAATGGTAGGATATGTCCTTTTTCTTCCCCCGCAATTACGGCACAGATTCTCCACAGAAGTCTATGGGCGTGCTCCGTAGCCGTCCGTAATTACGGAAGCGTTGCTATGCGATGCCCGGGGATTACACAAGAATCCTCCCTATTTTTTTTGTGGATCGGTAAATGCGGATGAACTTCGGAGCGCGTGGACGGACCCCCTGCCGTATATGTGGATGAACCACGGAGCGCGTGGACGGACCCCCTGCAGTATATGTGGATGAACCACGGAGCGTGTGGACGGACCCCCTGCAGTATATGCGTATGAACTTCCGAGCGCGTGGACGGACCCCCTGCAGTATATGTGGATGAACCACGAAGCGCGTGGACGGACCCCCTGCAGTATATGTGGATGAACCACGAAGCGCGTGGACGGACCCCCTGCAGTATATGCGTATGAACTTCGGAGCGTGTGGACGGACCCCTGCAGTATATGTGGATGACTATAAATGACTTCGGATCTGCGTTTATAGATGGATGAAAAATACGGGTGTGTGCACGGGGCCGAACTCCGTCTGTATCCCTGGTGGTCCAGGGGAATAAGGAGGTGACTGTTTCATCTCTGGGTCCAGTGGGTTTTCCCGCTCCCGGCTCCTCCTCTCTGAGGGTCTTTTATGTCTTGTGGACGTGATTTTCAGTGTTTGTTTTGTTTTTTTATATCCATTTCCCTCCCTTCTTCCCATCTAGACTCAAACAGCGGGGACCGCGGGCCGACCAACAACGCCGCCGCCGCCTCAGCCTCCAACTCCACCTGAGCCAATTATTGAAGCATGTTCCGCGCACGGACGAGAAGAAAACGGGCAAAGTAGCAAGAGGGTGGGGAAAGCGAGAGGGGCCGCGACGCCCGGCTGGCCCTGGACTCTTCCACGAAACACTGGCCACATTTATCAAGGAAAAAAAATATATATATACATAAACTGTAAAGGAAGCGCCATCCATGTGGATTTTAGTGGTTCAGTTTTTTATTATAATTATTATTATTGTTATTTAACCTTGTAAAATATCTATAAATACAGGAGCTCCTTCCTTTTTTTTTTTTTTTTTTTTAAATGTTGCTCCGTTGGTGTTTTCTTGGTGAGCGGGGAGGGGTCAGGGCAGTGCCCCCTCCTCCCCTCCCCCCCCACCGGGCCCCAGCAGAGGACAGGTTGTTGAGTGGCCGTTCGTTACCTCTCGGGCCCTCGTCTGTTATTGGTGCGGTCAGGGCGGGCCGGGGCTGGTTTCTCCCATCATCACGCCGGATTGAATCTCGGAGTGCCTTATTGTATGAGACCCGTGAGCGCCCCCTGTGTTCCCGCCTTTGCCCTGTACGGGGGCTGGACACCGGCTGACCGCATTCTTTTTGTTTTTTCCTTCACAGGTTGCAGATGTTTCTCAGTTTTTATGTATTTCTGTTGCTTTCCTGTTGTAAATTTTGCCAAATTTGCTGGGGGAGGGGAGGGGTTGTACTTGTATATGGCTATTCATTGGCTGCTGCACTGGCCCTGGTAATTGGCTGGCTTGAATGGAGGGGAGGGGCTTCATTTTGTAATAAGGACTTTCTGGCCAGGGACAGGTGACCCCCTCCCCCACCTCACCTACTCCTGCTGCTTCCATGGGCATTAACTCTGTTTGCTGGACTAGTGTTGCCCCTCGTGTCGTGTTCAATGTTCGAGGACGATGGCCATTAACCTTCTCACTGCTGTGACGGCCTCTTTCATGACATAAGTGGCGCCTGTTATACTCGGCTTCCCAGGGTTGGCGCTTCAAGAACTTTTTTGCACTGGAGTTATGTACATTTCTTCTGCCCCAAATCTCTCGCTGTCCAGGAGCTCAATCCACATGTCTCCCAGAATCCACTGCAGTCTCTCCAGAACATGGGGATGGAGCTCACATCACTGGGTACATCATCGATGTACCTGTTGCCCATTGTTAAAGGGGCACCTGCCAGTGGGGTTTCCCAGGGATATGTCCAGTGTGGGTGGGGGTCTCTGGGATGGAAGCACTTACCATGGAGCCACTGCCAGGAGCTGCATTAGGGGATAACCCCCCTCTACAGTGTCCTGTCTGTTCAGACTGACGGCAGCTATAGAATACGGAGAGCTCCTTCTACAGGAGCTCCGCTGCCCATAAACACACACGAGATGGGGCAGGTCTCACCGGTTGCGGTGTATATGGGAGCGGCTTGGTGGGTTTTGCCAGTTGATTCCTAGCATTTCACTCCCAATGACGCCAGAGTCGTCTCTTCCTGACTCCATGGTCGTTAATCCGTCTTCTGAGGTATGAGACACGTGATACCTCGCTGAGGCCGCCGCTGTTATTCTATAGACATTGCTTCAGTTTACGACGAACGATCGGACGGCTGAGGTTTTATCCGGTCTGTCGTACACGTGGCGGCGCTCTGCCCGTTGCTTGTAATTACGGTACATTTGCGTATGGCGGGGGCCGGTGTAACCGCTTCTATAATGTCATGTCCAGCGCTCGGTGAGGGTCTATAGCAGCTGCTCCGCGGTTTATCTACTCGCCAACCGTTGAGGGGTTAAGTATTAATGGAGCAAAACCGGGCCCCTCAAACCCCCCCCCCCCCCCTGCATAGTGCGTGTATGTCACGTGCCTATTCTATGTTGTTCTCTGTTCACATCCAAAGCTGTAGTCAAATTGTGTTTAATTTCTGGTTTTCTGCAGGATCTTACATCTCCCTGCTGGTACAATTCTTGCACTGAGCATGTTCTGCTGCTTTGCATTGTGGGGAGCACAGTATTTGCTGTCATCATATTGCAGTGCATTATGGGGGTCTCAGAACGCGTACACTCCTTATAGCTTGGCTTAGTCGAAGCCAGCAGATTTGAATGCAGCTTTGGATATGATTGGAGCATGAAACATGATTTATGGCATTTATATGTGGTTTTAACCTGTGAGATGCTGCACTATGCCACTAGAAAGGCACACCCTCCACGCACTCCTTGTGCGCACCCTCCGCTCACTCCCTGTGCGCACCCTCCGCGCACCTTTTTCTTCTCTCCTGGATATCACTACACCAAATCCTCAATTCCACAGAGATTCAGATCCCTCCCCCGTCAGTTAGTGGCCGATGCATTTTATTTTTTCCTTTTGGGTCCGTCGTCCTCTCCCCTCAGTTTTTCTGCTGTAGAACGAAGTAACCTATCACATATGCGATGTCCCCGTAAAAAGCACAGTGCATGCAAGGAATGGCCGGAAGTCTTCACGTCAGTCAGTGCGGGGGGAGGGGGTCGTTCGGATCGGTTTGGGCCCCGGTGTCCACTCTCTATAGGTTTTGTTTGTTTTTTTGTGTTATTTTTGTCAAGTGCAAAAATGCAATAATTTTTATTTTATTTTTTTGTTCTGTTTTTCTGACCCGACGTGACCGGCAATGTGCTTCAGAATGTCGCCTACAGCTGTGATGTCTTCTCTATAGATTATATATATACACATATATATATTTTTTGCTTTGCCTGTAATATCGCTTCAACGTGTGTTTCCGATGGACGACTCGGCAAACGAACTCGAATCAGCCGAGAAGAATCCACTGCAATATGTGTCGAGAAAAAAAACAACAAAAAGGACAAAAATAAAAAGTTGCTGCCAGTGAGAAGCGGTCCATATGATCCGCGCCGTCCCGCGAGACTCAGACCCGCAGAACATTATTGCTACTTGAATGCCTCCATGACTGAAAAAAACAACAGAAATTGTATTTTATTTCGCCCCCGGCGGCGCCGTCGTCACGTTATATATAATTTTAGTTTTTATTTGTCAGAATGTTCTGCCTGATGTCCTCTGCCGCCCTCCCCCGCCTCCCTTCTTTCCCTCTCTGTAAATACATTTTGTTCTGTGTGACGCCACTCCGGAAATAGTTATAACTGGTATCTGTAATTTGCATTAAATAAAGAAAAAAGTAGATTAGTCTGGAAATGAAATAATAAAAAAAAAAATATACAAAAAAGGGAGAGGAAAAACCCCCCAAGATAACGGGCGTGTAACGCTTGTCGGAGGCCGGTGATGTCTGGGCCACGGGTGGAGCCGCTAAGAGCTTTGTAAACAGAAAAAGGTCAGTAAGGGGCGCAGAAAGCTCCATGTATTTTGGCGTTTGTGTAATTATTGGTCCAAATCCGTTGTGAGGTTAAATCTACATCTAAGAACACGTCCTGATCTTGGCTTAGATCTCGTCTTCTACTACAGTTATATCCAGAGCTGCGTTCACGATTCTGCTCAGTATGCTGACAATCCAATAAAGATTTGATTGGAATTTATTATTCCTCCTCCTACTACATTACAGTGCTCTGGTGTAACACTACTACTCCCAACATGCAGCAGAGCAAGAACCAGCAGGGAGACGTGTGGTCCTGCAGCCTGAAAGCAAATGGTTAACAGTACGAGCGTACAGATTGCATCGCAGCAGAGCGTGTTCTTTGTAGATGCTGAACCAGTAGGAGGTGAATGGAGAAATTTGATTTAATGAGTGAAGAGGAAATGCAAAGAAAACAATATTGCTTTGGATGTGACTAGAGAAGAATAAGTAAGGGAAAGTTAAACGAGCTGATGGGGGAGGGGTAAAGACTGGAGAGGAAGCAGAACATCGTGAATCCTTTATTGGCGGATGATTGGGTTTGGTTCTGAGCCCCGCGCTCTGGTTCCTCAGAAGTTGTGGAGACCGGATCTGCGCTTTTCATGATCTAAACTGTCCGTACACCCCCCAGGTTTTAATATTGATGGTCTGTTCTTAGGATTGGTCATCAGCCTGAGATCGTTGGGGTCTGTGATCTCTACAGAACAGGAAGTGTCCATCTATTGAGAGGCTCAGTGGGAAAACTTCAAGAAACCAACAAAAATTCTTAAAAAACTTAAAATAACGATTCTAACAATATTTTCTGATGACGCTTTCCCTTTAAAAGCCCCTGGAAACGTGATCTGCTGCCAATCGGAGGTCTTCAGGGGTCGCTGCAGCTGTAAGAACAGGAATGAGGCCATGTGGGGTTTCATGACCAATTTTTCTCATAGGGAAATGCAGGGGAGACACAGATCAGATCTTCCCTGCATTACAAGTCTAAGAAAACGATACGGGGAAAATCGAAACGGCTTCCCGGGTCCTCGGATAAAATGATGACTTTTGGGAACTATGGGATTAAACGGTGTCATCAATTTCATTGGTTAAACCACCGGCGGTACAATCAGCAAGTAGAGCAAGCTGGTTATATAGTTATTATACCATCGCTTTACATGACATGTCATTCTACTGCAGTCACATCCAAAGCTGCATTCATGGTCGTTAATGGGAATCTATTAGAACATTTCTTAGGGCCTGTTCACATCACCGTTCGCTTTCCGTTCCGTCGGGTGAACCCCGCAACGGAAAGTGAAACCACAGCTTCTGTTTCAGTCACCATTAGCGCAGTCGACTCCGCTATTGATTCCGTCGGAAACCTGCCGGAATGGTGACGAATGGAAACCATTAGCAATGTTTCCGTCACCGTTGATATCAAAGGTGACTGAAACGGAAGCTGTGGTTTCACTTTCCGTTGCGGGGTTCACCCGATGGAACGGAAAGCGGACGGTGATGTGAACAGGCCCTTAAACACATCAGG